>NC_083619.1:2679773-2839773 GCF_963584025.1 Labrus mixtus
ATCATCACCATCATCATCATCACCATCATCATCAGCAAGCTTTATTTAAGCCCCCTTTCCCTAATTTACAATCATGTCGAGATTCAAAAATGCAGAATTACAACAATTCAAACAACGTCAAGAACAACATGATAGTGCTCTTTTCACAATCCTAACAGCTTGCATTATTCATTATGTATTGTTAATTATCTATTTATAAACACAAAGGACAAAACCAAAACAACACAACTGCTGCTACCTTTTTTTATTGCTGCTGCTATTTTAGTATAAATCTATACCCGTATATTTTATTTAGACATGTCTATTGCTGCTACTGTGTACAGTATATTATTTTTTAAATAACTTGTGTTTTTTATTTTATTTTTTGTATCAGTGTGCTGTTCTATCCTTTGGTGTTACCTGCTGCTGGAATCTGAATTTCCTATCTATCTATTTTCTATCTATCTAATCGATGTGATGCATTTTGCAGATGTGCAGATTTTGAAGTCGAGAATTTGCAACTCCGCCCCCTCCTCTCTAGAGTCGATGCTCACACAGGTCACCATGTGGTGAACACTGAAGCTTCAGTGTTTATCCAGCTCTGCATGGGTCTGTAAACCTTTCTGTGTTCTAACCTCTCTCCATTTTTCAAAAGCATCTCCAACATTGATCCTAGTTTGAGCACGTTTCTGCTCGTGGAGCTTATTAGAAACATGCAGAGGCTTTTTAGGTCGAGTACAATCACTTCTATCTGAACCACTTCTCTTGACCGCTTCCATCGCTGCAACACCTGTTGACCTGATAACTGCTCTCATATCTGACAAACAGAGGGAGTCTGTAGTCATGTATGATCCTGTGCTTGATGTTTAGCTTTGTTTTAAAGAATGATAGTTTGAATCCTGTACTGTTCTGTCTGTTTTATTGTTGTGCTTGCTGAGTTCTGTTCTTTACTGTTGTTGAGTCTTATGTATTTTAAAGGACCAGTTAGCGTCTGCATTTCAGATCAGCTTAGATTATAAATGCTGTAGTTTGTGGTATTGGTTCCCTTTACAAATACACATTAAATAAATACACAAATAATGGAAATAAGCTTTTGCTTTATAATATTACTCAAATCCAACATGTACTCCACACAGAAAGGACCTTACAGCCCCTGTGTACACATGATGAATTAGAAATCACAGTCTGTGTAACTGCAGTATATAACATACCTTGCAGTCCAGCATATTTGAAGCTCTCCCAGCCCGGGATGCTGTAACAGCCTCCGCCATCTTCTTGTTCTTCAGTGTCACAGCGGAACAGCAGCACGTTCAGGTCGGCTAGCGTCAGCTTAGACATCAGCCTGACAAACACACACAGATCCAACGTTAACACTTTAAGGGTGTAACAAAAATAAATCCTTCCTCATACTCATAGAGAAGCTGTCAGAATAATGAAATATCCTGCTTCAGTATAAACGTACCACATGTTTTAATATCAAGATAATCAGCATCTTCTGTGATCGTATGTATGTGCACAAAAGAGTCCAGCCTGTTCAACTAATGGAACAGGACTGCATGTTTTTTAAACTGCATCCTTCCAAAGCTTTACTTTGATGAGTCAATAGATCATTCACAGTTTAAAGGAGTTCTGCACATATTTATTTAGTCATCTCAGACCACCTGAAGGCCCTACAGCCTGTTGGGAGTTTATAAAAATCATCCTTCTCATTGCTTCCCTCCTTGCTTTTCTATATTTCTTTCCTCACTAGAACTATCTTTAACGTGTGTTCAACATGTCCTCACTGTGAGAGCGGTTTCTGCAGGGCCTCAGGTGGGTTGTCCTCGGCCATGCTGCCTCTCTTGTATTTGGGGCTGAACTGGGACAGATAATACCTCAGCATCCCCACCACCTTCTGAGCCCTGGGGTCCAAACTCACCCTGAGAGGAGGAGAGAGAGAGGGGAGCAAAAAGTAAGACTGATGTCATCAATGTGCTTTTATGAGTGTGTGTGTGTGTGTGTGTGTGTGTGTTAGAGTGTGCATGTGTGTGTGTGTGTTTGTGTGTGTATGTGTGTTAGAGTGTGCGTGTGTGTGTGTGTGTGTTTATTACCTGAAGGCGATGACACTGCCGGGCGTCAGCTTCTGGAAAGTGATTTCCTCCACAAACTCTGATGGACCTTTAGACGTCACTCCAGACTTCTTCACCAGAACACTTTGTTCTAACTACACACAGATACACATTATTGATGTTATCCAGATATTCAATAATGAACACAACGATCCTGCTCAGTGACACGTCGTCATATTTACTGGTATGTGCTCTCTGATTTCCACGGTGTACTCTGGCATGCCGTTGATGTATCTGTCGTCTCTCTTATAACTCCCAGCATGCCTTTCTACCGTCCTTGCCTCCAGCACCACTTCCTCTATCTTTCCTGCAGAGACAAACAGCTTTAACAAATAGTTAAACAAACACATGCAGACTTCAAAGATGACACATCAAACATAAAGGTGATGTTATAGAGATATTGGGTATTATTATTATATACCAGGTATGAACATGGGTGGGACGTTGGAGTTGTACTGGTGGGTTTTGGGGTCCCAGAAAGCGGTCCTGCACACAGCCACGACTGACTGGTGAGTGCTGGGACAGTGACGAGTTATAGCAACGATATCTGCATCCACCTGGTCCACATACACCTGCAGAAGGAGAGACGATTAAACCACTGATAAAACATCTTCAGAGGAGCAGTCATAGATAGTCCAGACTTTCAGTCACAGAGTCCCTGATGGTACCTGAATGAATCCCTGTGCAGCCAGCTCCTGGTGCATCTTGTTCAGGGCCTGTTTCCCAGATATGATGCCAGTCTGCAGCCCCACCTCTGAGATGGAGGTGGGGGACGCAGAGGGGTTCCACTTGGGGTAAAAACGCTCCTCCTTCACTACAGATATCTGCAAACAAAGCCACAGGTTAATAAAGGGATTTTATCTGTTTGAATGTATGTATGCAGTAAGTATCCATGTACCAACTATGGAAGCTGTGACTACAATGTAATGTGACTACAACTATGGAAGCTGTAAATGACTGTATTGAGGCTGGCTGCAGAAGCACAGGAAGTCACATACACACCCATTCAAAAAGGCCAGAAACAAACATGTTTACAGTCTGGTCTATCGCCACATATTATGGGGTGGGTGATTTTTTTTTAATAACTCATCCGTTTTGACTTTATGAAGGATAAGAGTTATTCATGAGAAAGGGGCGTGGCTGAGCTGACTGACAGGCGGTAACAGTATATCTGTTTGTCAGGAGGCTTAAAACCTGCCTCAGCTCTCAGCCTGGTGTTAGGATGAGACACTATTTCACATACGGTGAACGCCATCCATAGCCTTAAAGTCCCCTTCAGTAACCATCGGGTGACATCACTGAGACTACGTCCATGTTTATATTCAGTTTATGGTTGTTATATATGAGACCATGTTTGGAGTAAGTCGTTTCTTTTTTCCCCCCCAAACAAACATTTGTTACTGTTAAACTCTGTGAATCTATATAACATATAAGTGTAGTGTGTGTGTGTGTGTGTGTGTGTGTGTGTGTGTGTGTGTGTGTGTGTGTGTGTGTGTGTGTCTGTGTGTGTGTGTGTGTGTGTGTGGGCTTGTGTGAGCAAAGGGAAACCTGGTGTGGCACTAGTTCATCGTATCCTCTGGTGGATCCAGTGGCACAACAGGCCATGGAGACCATGGCAGAGCTGGGGAGGGAGTCCAGGGCTGAACGCAGCTGAGTGACGGACAGAGAGGTCAAAGTTAAAGTTTCTGTTTCCTTCTGAATCACAGAGCGGTTATCCTGCTGTAAACAAAGACCCTCATACCCCGACAGAGACCTACCTGTATGGGACACTCGTTGTCATGGGTTACATCCAGGAACATGGCGTGAGCGATGGAGGGCATTAGTGGGCGGAGACTGGGCTGGACAAACGCGCCGACCGGCTCGCCTCCGTACCGATGCACCAGACGACCTTCTTCATGGCTGTCAGCGGCTGACATGGCCTCTGTGCACGGAGGGGGGGGGGGGGGGGGTTAAAGGAAAGTTCAGTTATTTCAAAAAAGAGAGGGGGGGGGGGGGCGGGCGGGCACATGCTCAATGTGCATGCTTTAGTTAATACATGAAGTGCACAAAGCTCACAGCCAGGACAGGAACCACATCAAATGATTTTATTTATATGTGATATTTAACCAGAATCTTTTCCTTTTATCTGCTAACGTTTTAAGATTATGATGTGAGTATGTGTTTGTACTCCCAGATACACAGAAAGGTGACAATAGATGAAAACAACACACTTCAGAGACTTAAGACTTTTTAGTATTAAATATTTTACTGTTACTACATGAACGTCCAGCATCGACACAAACCTGGCACTTTAGAGCCCCTTAAACCATCATGCAGCTGATCACATTTACATTCTCAAACTCAAGGATGGTTTTCTGCTGTGTAAGGATAATCTAAAGTTTGAACAGAAACTTGGAAAGTCTGAGTAAATGTGGGCAGATAGATAGAGGACTGACTTTCTTTCATGAATGCAGACACCTTGCAGACCAACATCATAGATCGTAAATGATTCATCCATTCACTCGTCATGTGTAAAACTTATAACAGGATCTGCCAACCTTGTTGTCTATGCTTCTAATCCACAGATTGTATAAAACATGGACGTAGTCTCAGTGACATCACCCACTGGTCTCTGGTGCGGTTCTGAAGCCTAACGATGGCAGCGGCCATTTTGGAAATGCTGTCTCAACCAAACGTTTGGTGGAGCTGAGGCGGGCTTTAAGTATCATGAAAAACAACTACATCATCACGCGAGCAGTCACATCAGGGTCATGCAACTTATTATGAACAGGTCATATCCTTTCATCAAATCAAAACAGAGTTATAGAAACATTTTACAGTACAGTGTGTGCGCGATTTAGACCAACATCGTCTTTTTGAACCTTGTTTCAAACACTGTTTTATCAAGTGTGGACGCAGCCTTAGTCAGTGTGTTTTCTATTATTTTTCATCATGTGATTGGGTCGCATATCAGATTTCTTTACATTCACTATCAGTTGTTTTTTAATACCTTTCATCACAACTGATAATTTGAGCCTACATGTACTTCTTTAAAAAGAGTTCAATGGACTCCGTCACACAGGCAGAATCCAAAGAAAGTCCTGGAGCACATGAATCACTTGTTATACATATATTGACGTGCAAAGGACTTACATTCAACTATTTTTAATGTCTTCGGTCCTGCATCTAAGAGCACAGAGCAATGATCTGTGGAGGAGCTGAGGAGATACTTTGATTATGTGTTTCTATTATTGCTTTATTGGTACCGTTTCTTTGTATTTTACTCTTATACACTCAACTATTTAAATTCAACATGTGTTTGATGCTCTGTGGTGTATCTCTTATTTCACCGTTCTGTTATATTGGAGCAGTCTGGGACTTGAATTTCCTGCAGGATCAATACATTCCTTATCTGTAGATCCTAACAGTCCACATTGTCATGGTGATGAGTGTTTATAAATGTGTATGTGCAGTTTGTGTCTCAGTGACTGTACCTCGGATGAGTGACGAGATGCCTAGCTTGGTAACAAAGACGTTATCCAGCTCCTCGCTGCCAGTGAAGAGCTCAGCCACCACATACAGGTTAGGACAAAATGTTCTGGCCACATCCAGCATGTACTGGTCAGCCACCAGCAAGGCAGCACACAGAAACCAGTCCAGACAGCACAACGGGTCAGGATGAGAGAGATAAGTGGGGGGGGGGGGGGGGGTGATGGAGAAGGAATAAGACACACACAGAAAGAGGAGGAGGAGTTCATGTGGAGGAGAGAGTCCGTTAGTGGTCTCAGAGTAATCACAGCATGCAGTCACACCGACCAAGAGAGACAGACAGAGGGGGGGTGGGGGGGTGGGGGGGGGGGGGGGGTGCAGGATGATGCAGTGAAAAGGAGAGAAAGAGACAAAAAACACATAGTCAGTCCATGCCTGAGAGTTGTACCTCGTATCAGGCTGCTTATTCCCAGCCGGTTCACAAACACATTGTCAACCAGCTCGCTGCCTGTGAACAGTTCAGCGATCACAAACAGATTGGGTCTGACCCGCCGGGCTGCGTCTAACATGGCCTGGACGAGACGGACAGCAGCACACACACACACACAGGGAGAGAACCAGAGTCACTTTTTTTACTGACATACATGTCTGTGGTCTGATACACCGCAGGTCAAAAAGTACTGATGAATCAAAAGCGAAAGTTAGATATTTGATCCAGTTTCGCCTTCATCAGATCGAGGTCAAAAAAGCTCTGATGCTTTATGAGACAGGAGAGCTGAAGAGAGACAGGAAGTGTTGGGAGGAGGAGCAGCAACCTGCAGACAAAGGAGATTGTGCAGAAACTCCAGGGCCACACAGATGTCGTCATTTCAACCGCCTGCCACCCGACAGAGAACATCATTGCATCTGCGGCGTTAGAAAACGACAAAACCATCAAGCTATGGGAAAGCGACTGCTAAGCCTTCTCAGATGTTTTGAGCCATTCATATTTTCCTTCTCCTTTTTTTTTTTTTCAGAATGGCACACAGTTCAGACGAGATGGAAAAGATGTTGATGTGGAATCACAGCTGCTTAAAAACCACCTCATCAAATACGGCCGATGGTCGGATTCTAAACCCACGGTCGCTGCAGCTGGGACTACAGCCTCTGTTCATGGGGCGTCTGACAGAACCGCTAGGCTAAAATTAAATAAAAATCTGTTCTCCCTGAAAAATAGACTGAATCAAGTATAATAAAAATGCATAAAGACTTGGTGATGGTCTTTTCTTTGACGACACTTTACCAGTTGAATTGAACGTTTAGCTTCTTTAACTCAACTGAAACAACAATGAACGACTTTTAGGATATTATAAAAACTCTTCGCAAATAGGATATGGTAAAGTATATTAGCCGGTGTCTGTTTCTTGTTTGGGTCACACATATGCAATAAAAATATGAATACAATTAATATGCAGCTGAATTCCTCATTAATAGTCCTGCCTTGCTGCGCTGTGTCAGTGTCAGTTATTGTACAAAGACCCTCAAAAAGATCCTGTTGTTGAGCATGACCTTCTATTGTAGGTGTAGGTCAGGCCTGAACCTGAGCATCATGACATTACCTCGGCTACATGCAGAGGTGTAGAGTGGCAGTTATCCAGCCTGACTCCATGGAAGTACTTGGCAGTTATCTCGGTGTATTTCTGCATGTGTGCCCACAGGTACGGGCAGTCCTCAGGACCCTGACCATACCGCAGCTTCACACTGTCTCCCCAGCAGACCAGCTCCCGACGCACGTACACGTTGGAGCCTGAAGGTGGAACATGCACAGGGGTCACTATGTCATCAGGGCACCCGGCGCAAACTCTGACATCTGCAGGGTTTTAATGTGTGTACCTGGCTCGGCAAAGTTACGCAGCGGATCGTCCCCCATGACCCAGCCGTTGTGAGCCAGGAAGTGACACGCCTTGCCCGGCTGGTCCAGCAGCTGCATCTCCTGCTCCAGAGCCATGTCCTGAAACGGGAAGGTAAAATACCTGAGACAGACAGGTGAGAACACAGAGGTTAGATAAACTTGAGGTACCGGTTTGACAAGAAAGCTGCAGGAAAAGGAAAAAGAAAACGTGACAGAGTGGGGAATGAAATGCGGGGAAAGGAGCCAAAGGCTGGACTTGAACCAGGGCATCATAAATTGGGGTGGGACCTAACCGCTAGGCCATCTGCTCCCCATCACTCTCTTTAAAACTCCCAGGCTCATTTGACATAACACAGTTATTTTAAACTGCAAAGCACCAGAGTTACTTTCCCCGTCTGGTATTTTTTGTGATTGTCAAGAAATAATTTCCAAAAGAACCATCAAAACAACAAAGTCAGACGACGCTGTCTTCAAACCACCTCACTCCATTGTACTCGGAGAACACAGAAGTGGATGTTCTGCTGCCACTCCATCAGTTACTTTGATTGTGTGACTTGGTGTTTATTGAGATCAATCACAGTATTGGTGTAATACCAAACATCTGAAAAATCAAGGCAGCGGTAAAAAGCAAAAGCAGATTCCATTTTTTTGTGGAGAACATCTGCTGTTTTTGTGAATGGAGTCAGGTGATTTGAAAAAAGCAACAATCAGAGCCCGTCAGTGAAGAATGAATCACTCTGAGGGTATGTCCTTAAAGGTTACTTTGCAGGAGGTTTGCAGGACTGCTGCAGGCTGAAGTAATCTACCGGAGCAATTCCAAAACTGTTGTCCCATTTAGTCTTAAAGACCCCGTGATATACTTAAAAAAACAGGTTTATGAACACTGAATGTGAAGGTGTTACCTGGTAACCAGAGGGTTCTTTCTGGTTACAGGGCCCAGTTTGGGGCCATGGTCCTCCAGACGCTCATACACGATGTTTCCCACAATGCAGTTGGCAGCCTTTAGAAGAAGAGAAGAGCACTGTGAATATACAAACTACACTTTGTTGTCATGTTGTTTTACTTTATGAATAAATAACAAAGCTGTGCTATAAATGACAGGAGGAAACTTAAATACATCTACATCTCCTCTGAGAACTAACCGGTGTCAGGTCCACCTCTCCATGTGGACCCACACATATGTAACAGTTATGACTACACGCGGCTGGTGGGGTCAGCAGCAGTAACCCTGCCGGCTGCGCTCACCTTCTCCTGATGCTGCTTCATGATCTCATGCTGCTCCTCGTTCAGCGCGTTCAGCTTCTCTCTCAGCCAACCACAGCACTCCTCGACGTGCTGAGGGGACGGGCTGTACAGAGAGAGGGGTAACATGAAGCCAAAATACAACCACTCTCCATACAGCACATACAGTACATATAGGGTGGACTGTACTGTATATACACACAGACTGAAATAGTCTATAGGGCGCCCCCTGTTAGGATCTCTAACTGAGGGCGTCTGGTTCACACTGAGTTTACAATGATGGACATCATCTGTGTTCTGTGTTTGTTCTCACTTTTCTAGTTTTTCATCATTGGCTGATATCCTGAGATCTGTAGCCGTTATCAGCAGCCAAGTTTTACAACCTCTTTTCCTGCAGGACTCAGGACTGTGGATTAACATGTTTTTACTTTTACCAAGAAACAAAGGAACTGATCAATGATTTAAGTCTCCCTCTCAGACAGGATATTATGAACTTTTACAACACCTTGAATAAACAACCGGAAACAGAACACTCTGCTATCTACGAATTGACCCCAAAGACATGAACTGTGACTGAAACCAGTCTCTGCAAAGTCGTAAAATTGACCATCTGTTGAAGGATTGCTGAAGAACTGAATTAAACCACAGCTTTAAATTCTGCATCAAATGAACATTTATGTCTTTCTTCATCTAGATATTTGTAATTGTCACATTGAATGTATTATAATCATCTTTTTAAACTCAAAATCTGATGTTCAGAATAGGAATAAGAGTTATAATAGTTTAATAGGAATTTGACGTGGAGCACTATTGCCATCTAGTGTTAGAATATCCATGAATACGTAACCTTCATAATTATACATTTAGATGTGTTATAAAGCATACTCTTTGATATTAGCTATAGAAGGTGTTATTTAAAGACACCATTTTATTTTCCTACTTTATTAATATGTCTTATTAAGAATGTTGACTGTATAACATGTTTTTGTTCACCTACAGGCTGGGATTAACTGAGGATGTTCCTAGATGGTGTGATTTTCATCTGATAGAAATGTTTGTCTAAATATATGACGTGAACCTACATCAACGTGGATCTGATAGAAATAATATCAAAATGAATGTATGGTGACGTATATATGTTTAGATTCTTCTTCTTAATCTTATTGAGTAAACTCGGTTTAGTTTAAACTATTGTCCTCCGGTCAGAATGGGAGTCACCCGTGGGCGGCCCCTTCTTCTCCTGCAGACCCCCCTCTTCTCATCCAGCTGATAAGACTTCACACTGAGCTCAGATCTTTAGTTTTCTTTTTGTTTTGGTTTGTGAAGTTTAGAGCTTCAGGTCTTGCTCGCTTCTCTTCGGACTTCGGTCCGAATCACTTCTTTTAAGTTTGTGCCGTAGAGACGAGTCTCTGCCGAACTTTCTTTTTCACGTACAATTTTTGGAAACATCAATTCTTTCTGGCTCAAGCAAGGTTTTTGAACGTTCTTCTCTCAAGTCTTTGCTCTTCAATTTTGAACGCCAATTCCTTAGTTTGGATTCATCGAGATGGCCATCCGGTTAATCTGAATTGGAAATCGACGTATCAAAAGACTCTTTAATATTTTTTCCTGTTGGATCCTCTTGGAGCTTCTGAGACGACGACTGAACCGACGTACAATCTCCATCCCAGCTGCATACTCCGACCAAGTTGTTAAGGCATCTAATCTGGCCCGTGGACCTCTCTGGGCCTGAAAAGAACTGCTTGCCAGAGACTGAAACGCGGGACCAGTCGGCGGAGTTCAATCAAACACACCTCACAGTAAGAGTGTTGGTTCCGCAGTGGGTGTTGAGAGATTAAGTCTTGAGTCGTGTCTATTCAGAGCCCTCCTTTAAATCCAAATAGAATCCCAAAATTCGTTTATCAACTTTTTTCCTTTTTGATCATTTTCTGATCAAGTCATTCAAACAATACCACGTCTTATCTCATTACTCAATATATAATGTCACCATACATTATAATTGCATTATCTTGATCATAATAATCATATTCTTTATCTGTTTCATCTATACATTATTGTTTACCCCTTTTATATTAAATCTTACACATAAAATTCAGAACTTTGTCTGTGTGTTTTCTGGTTTAACATTTCTAGAACTTACTTCTTTCAAGATATGAAACTGACTGATTAATTAATTAAGTTATACCATTAAAGTTATTTTCTTCCTTTAACAGGAAGTGGTGCCCCCTTCTTTTAATCCGAGGTTAAATAAAGATATAACATCTTAATAATTTAATTACGCTACAGATCTTAAAGCTGGCACTTATATATTGCACTGATTCTGTTCAATGAATGTTCGATTTGGTCCAAAGCACGACAGGGGAGACCCCGTACAGTCCAACCTTCCACTATTTGTTCAAACGAGCCTCAGTTGACATCTGAACACCTGCTTATATCATATCCTGTTATTCAATCTCCTTAATGTGTGCATGAAGAAATTATCTCAAGCAGCACTTGAACAGAATTTGATTAACTACAAGAAACGTCAGTCATCGGCACAGACGCTCGCAATTGGACAGGGGCCGGTGCCACCTTTCAACTCAGACTCTCATTGGCTATGAAGCCGACCACCGAGCGGTCCACTTTGGTTCAGTACGGTTTGGTACGGTGCATTTCCAAAGCTAAGTGTACCCTTACTTAGTAGGCGGGATGTATGGTAGACGGGGATAGCTGCATCAGCTACGTCATAGCATGACATCATAGCAGGCACCCTTTAGGGTTGGATCATTACTCTCAGCATCCCAACAGAAGGGTAGCAAAAAAGAAGGATGGTAAGGGTCAGTTACTTTTGGTACCCTTCCCAACTGTTGACAGTGGATTTGCTAATAAATGCGTACTGTACCAAACGGGACCGCTTGGTGGAAGTGGCGCTTTATAGGCTGGGAACATTGAATGGAAGGTCCTAATTGGCCTAATCAGGTGTCAATCAAGAGGTCAGAATGAGGCCAACATTTTGATCTGTCACAGTCAAAACAAAATACAGAACATACAGCGTTTGCAGAACTGAAGCAGTCTGTGGATCTCTATGGATGAAATGTGTTTGGATTCAATCATTAATCTGGATCTGGATCTGGATCTGGATCTGGATCGTGGGGACCCTTGCAGATGCAGCAGGACTGTTTTGTTTAAATATAATGATCGGTAGAGTACACTAGTCATTCTTGGTGATGGTGAGTCAAAAGACAGTAAAATTAATTTCTTCTTCTGAAGAAGAAATAGAGACTGGCCCATTTTTTTTATTTCTATGAGCTGATAATGAAAACAAGCAGGAACTTTGTTAGTCTTACCTGTGAGGTACAAAAGTCTCAAGAGCCGAGTCCATGTCCACGGTGTTTCCATAGCGACGGTAGTTTGGGTCTTGGATGATCCTGAGGCCCTTCTCTCCTCCAGTCTTAGCCAGGTTAGGTCTGCTGCCTAAAAACACACAAACATGTCATGGCATGCAGAGCTAACGTCTCTGTACGAGCACACATTTGAAGCCCTTATTAGCATGTTCATTTAGCAGCTAAAGTTAACATAGTTAGTACGCACCTTTCTGCAGCAGAGCCCTGAACTGATCCACAGCACCGTCCACCCGGACCTGGAAGAACTCCCACAGCTTGATCTGAGGAAAGACGTCCTGCCACAGCACACTGCGGACGGCCTGACACACACACACACACACACACACACACAAACTCTAAAACATTTGTTTTTTAAAATTTTATTTAATACAGCTTTTAACCCCTCTGAGAGTGTTGAGCAAGGAGGAAGAAAAGCCCCCCCCCCCCCCACCCCCCCCCCCCCCCCCAAAGAAAAAAAGGAGTCCTTAAAAGGACATGATGTATGAGCCTCTGAAGGGAGACTTGCTGAAATGTTTGTAATCCTGTCTGTAAACTGTTTATTTTGTACCGATAGAGACAGAGACTTCTGGGAGTATTGACACAGAAACCCTCATTTTTGCTGATTGTTTCATATTTGATAAGTCATACCCATGTTTTGGGCGAGAGAACCAGCGCCTGTTTCCCCTGACCTGCACATGCTGCATGGTGTCTGTAAATGGTCATGAGATGTGTGATGATGTGGATGGAGGTTAGCTCATCGAGACAAAAAGATTTTCATGATTTCAAAAGCAAATGTAGCAGTTTGTATGTTTCCTTAAACTAATGAATCCACCTGGTTGTTACAATAGAGCAGTGGTATAATAATAATAATAATTTATACTTTATTAATCCCGCGAGGGGAAATTCAGTTTTTACACTCTGTCTAATGAACATGAACACACACATAGGCCGAAATACACACACAGGATCCTATGGACATGCATTAATGAGGAGGTCTCAGAGTGAGGGGGCTGCCCACAGTCAGCGCTCCAGAGCAGTTTTGGGGTTTGGTGCCTTGCTCAAGGGCACCTCGGCAGTGCTCAGGAAGTGGACCGGCACCTCTCCAGCTACCAGACCAACTTCCGGACTTGGTCCGTGCCGGGACTTGAACCGGGCGACCCTCCGCTTCCCAACCTAAGTCCCTACAGACAGACTGAGCTACTGAAGCCCTCAATATAAAATGTGGACTCCACGCTGATGTGTGTTTCCTTACATTCAGATGGCTCTCGTTGGTAATGTTAGCAGGAAGTCCTTTAGCCTCGTAGCGTCCTTCTGCCATTCTGGTGGTGAGATGCCAGATGGCTCTGTCTAACACCCAGGCCGGTCTGAGGTGGGGCGAGTTCACCAGGTTGTAGCCACACTCGGGATGATCCTTGATCCACACGCTGTTAGCAGCTGTAGAGACATTTAAAATCATCATCATCGTCATCATTCATGAATCAAACAATTGAATGAATCGATGAAAACATTATCCTTCAACAGCCTCAGTTTGGATTAAATGGTCAAAACAGACTAAACTACCAGGTTTGTGCTAACAGCTATTTATTCATTCAAATAAGTCTCAAATATCCAGTTATCAGGACAAAACTCTGAGGATCTGTTGATTTATATCCATCACACATAGCGGTGTGTGTAGTTAAGAAGAGAAAAGCTGAATTTAAATATCTTCTTCAGATTGATGAAGTGTAACACACTACAACAGTTTTAATTATGATAACTGCTGATGTTTTTCTAACTCTAACATGTGTCTCTAGTCTGTCTACAAACCCCCCAGTGATGAGAAAAGTCCATCTTCTGCCTGCTCCACTTTTCAGAAAATGTGTGCTCAAACAGGCCGTTTGGAGATTTTGCCTTCATGACATCACAAAGGGCAGTAGCCCCTCCCCCAGGTGGGTGACACTCCCACAGCTAGGTGTTTGTTCTGCCCTCTAAGTCTGCCTTCTCACCGTAAACAATAGGACATGGAGCGAGAAAGACACAGCTCATTTACATATTTAAAGCTACAGACACAGTAGTTTACGTTTTTGACCCACACAATTCCTCAACACATCTGAACATTTCAGCGTAATTGAACAACCTTTTGGTTAAGTTACGAAGTTGCAAAACGAGGAAACATCAGGACTGTTAGCGCTCAACGTGAGCTGAGTGAATCTGAGAGGACTAGGTCTGTGATTTATGTATTTTCTTGCACGTGAAGGAAGATTTCTGATGGGAAAAACAAAAACATGATTTAATTTATAATATTGGCAAAAATAAGATATACCAGCATTTAGCTATCAGGACATTTCCTCCAACATTTTCCTGTGAACCTAAATAAAAGCAGATGTTTTAGGAGGCTTCGTTGAAAATTAATTTCAGGTCAATTTCCTGTCAGTAAGAATTGATTATTTTAAGGATTGTTGAGATTGACAGAAAGACAGACTAGGTCAGACATACAGAATATAAAGCACTCAGTCCATCTTTAACCGTTAAATATGGCTTGTTTTACAGACCTCAATGACCTGTTCTGACCTGTACTGACCTTTACTGACCTGTACTTATCTGTACTGACCTGTACTGATCTGTACTGACCTGTACTGAAATTTACTGATCTGTACTGATCTGTACTGACCTTTACTGATCTGTACTGATCTGTACTGAAATTTACTGATCTGTACTGATCTGTACTGACATTTACTGATCTGTACTGATCTGTACTGACCTTTACTGATCTGTACTGATCTGTACTGAAATTTACTGATCTGTACTGACCTGTACTGACCTGTACTGACCTGTACTGATCTGTACTGATCTGTACTGAAATGTACTGATCTGTACTGACCTGTCCTAATCTGTGCTGACCTGTACTGATCTGTACTGAAATGTACTGATCTGTGCTGGCCTGTACTAATCTGTGCTGACCTGTCCTAATCTGTGCTGACCTTTACTGATCTGTACTGACCTGTACTGACCTGTACTGATCTGTACTGAAATGTACTGATCTGTACTGATCTGTACTGATCTGTATTGACCTTTACTGATCTGTACTGACCTGTATTGATCTGTACTGACCTTTACTGATCTGTATTGACCTTTACTGATCTGTAGTGACCTGTATTGATCTGTACTGATCTGTATTGACCTTTACTAATCTGTACTGACCTGTACTGATCTGTACTGACCTTTACTTATCTGTACTGACCTGTACCGACCTTTACCGATCTGTACCGAAATGTACTGATCTGTACTGAAATGTACTGATCTGTGCTGACCTGTACTGAAATGTACTGATCTGTGCTGACCTGTACTAATCTGTGCTGACCTGTCCTAATCTGTGCTGACCTGTACCGACCTTTACTGATCTGTACTGATCTGTACTGACCTGTACTGACCTGTACTTATCTGTACTGACATGTACTGATCTGTACTGACCTGTACTGATCTGTACTGATCTGTACTGACCTGTACTCATCTGTACTGACCTGTACTGACCTGTACTCATCTGTACTGACCTGTACTCATCTGTACTGACATGTACTGATCTGTACTGACCTGTACTGATCTGTACTGACCTGTACTGACCTTAATGAAATGTACTGATCTGTACTGACCTTAATGAAATGTACTGATCTGTACTGATCTGTACTGACCTGTACTGACCTGTACTGACCTGTACTGACCTGTACTGATCTGTACTGAAATGTACTGATCTGTGCTGACCTGTACTGATCTGTACTGATCTGTACTGATCTGTACTGACCTGTACTGACCTGTACTGATCTGTACTGACCTGTACTGACCTGTACTTATCTGTACTGACCTGTACTGATCTGTACCGATCTGTACTAACCTGTACTGATCTGTACTGACCTGTACTGACCTGTACTGACCTGTACTCATCTGTACTGACCTGTACTCATCTGTACTGACATGTACTGATCTGTACTGACCTGTACTGATCTGTACTGACCTGTACTGACCTTAATGAAATGTACTGATCTGTACTGACCTGTACTGACCTGTACTGACCTGTACTGAAATGTACTGATCTGTGCTGACCTGTACTGATCTGTACTGAAATGTACTGAAATGTACTGATCTGTACTGACCTGTACTGACCTGTACTGATCTGTACTGACTTGTACTGACCTGTACTGATCTGTACTGAAATGTACTGATCTGTGCTGACCTGTACTGATCTGTACTGATCTGTACTGATCTGTACTGACCTGTACTGACCTGTACTGATCTGTACTGAAATGTACTGAAATGTACCGACCTTTACTGATCTGTACTGATCTGTACTGACCTGTACTGATCTGTACTGACCTGTACTGACCTGTACTTATCTGTACTGACCTGTACTGATCTGTACCGATCTGTACTGACCTGTACTGATCTGTACTGACCTGTACTGACCTGTACTGACCTGTACTGATCTGTACTGACCTGTACTGACCTTAATGAAATGTACTGATCTGTACTGACCTGTACTGACCTTAATGAAATGTACTGACCTGTACTGACCTGTACTGATCTGTACTGACCTGTACTGACCTTAATGAAATGTACTGATCTGTACTGATCTGTACTGATCTGTACTGACCTTTACTGATCTGTACTGACCTGTACTGACCTGTACTGACCTTTACTGATCTGTACTGAAATGTACTGATCTG
Source organism: Labrus mixtus (assembly GCF_963584025.1). NCBI lineage: Eukaryota > Metazoa > Chordata > Actinopteri > Labriformes > Labridae > Labrus > Labrus mixtus. The sequence continues at coordinate 2,696,521 of NC_083619.1, forward strand.
TACTGACCTGTCCTAATCTGTGCTGACCTGTACTGATCTGTACTGAAATGTACTGATCTGTGCTGACCTGTACTAATCTGTGCTGACCTGTCCTAATCTGTGCTGACCTGTACTGATCTGTGCTGACCTTTACTGATCTGTACTGACCTGTACTGACCTTTACTGATCTGTACTGACCTGTACTGACCTGTACTGATCTGTACTGACCTGTATTGATCTGTACTGACCTGTATTGACCTTTACTGATCTGTACTGACCTGTATTGATCTGTACTGACCTTTACTGATCTGTATTGACCTTTACTGATCTGTAGTGACCTGTATTGATCTGTACTGATCTGTACTGACCTGTACTGATCTGTACTTATCTGTACTGACCTGTACCGACCTTTACCGATCTGTACTGAAATGTACTGATCTGTGCTGACCTGTACTGAAATGTACTGATCTGTGCTGACCTGTACCGACCTTTACTGATCTGTACTGATCTGTACTGACCTGTACTGACCTGTACTTATCTGTACTGACATGTACTGATCTGTACTGACCTGTACTGATCTGTACTCATCTGTACTGACCTGTACTGATCTGTACTGACCTGTACTGACCTGTACTCATCTGTACTGACCTGTACTCATCTGTACTGACATGTACTGATCTGTACTGACCTGTACTGATCTGTACTGATCTGTACTGATCTGTACTGACCTTAATGAAATGTACTGATCTGTACTGACCTGTACTGACCTGTACTGATCTGTACTGACCTGTACTGAAATGTACTGATCTGTGCTGACCTGTCCTAATCTGTGCTGACCTGTACCGACCTTTACTGATCTGTACTGATCTGTACTGACCTGTACTGACCTGTACTGATCTGTACTGACCTGTACCGACCTTTACTGATCTGTACTGATCTGTACTGATCTGTACTGACCTGTACTGACCTGTACTGATCTGTACCGATCTGTACTGACCTGTACTGCTCTGTACTGACCTGTACTGACCTGTACTGACCTGTACTCATCTGTACTGACCTGTACTGATCTGTACTGACCTGTACTGACCTTAATGAAATGTACTGACCTGTACTGACCTGTACTGACCTTAATGAAATGTACTGACCTGTACTGATCTGTACTGACCTTTACTGATCTGTACTGAAATGTACTGATCTGTACTGACCTGTACTGACTTTCCTGTGGGGTGGGTTTGGAGTACAGAATGTGATTTCTTAACACCCAAACTGTACATTGACACCCTTTACATATTTGGAGATTTAAATGCTGATAATTACTGTTAACACATTGATTCTTATTTGTCAGTCAGTCACATTTTCTGAACGTGTTTCTGATATTTCTCTGTAAGTCATCTCGTTCACAGATGTTACCGATCCACTGTGTGCTTTACTCCCTCATTGTTATTATTCTCACTCTGCCTTTCTGTTCAATGCTATGCATTTAGCATGCTGCTCACTCACACTCACACACCACATACTTCACAATGTGTGTGTGTGTGTGTGTGTGTGTGTGTGTGTGTGTGTGTGTGTGTGTGTCTTATGAAAGAGAAACCACACTAGTTATTTGTCAAAAAGAAGAATGAAGTTATGAAGTCATGAATCTGTGTCTGTGTCAGGGTCTTGCCCCCCCCCCCCCCCCAAAAAAAAAGACTTCCTCCATGAGAACAACCTGTTCTTTGCCAAAGTACAGGAAATTTGGAGGAGGGGCTTTTAGCCCTGATCATTTCTTATTGGTCAAGTACATACAGTACTTCTTTAAACATAATTTGATTTAAACTGCAAAAAGAACAAACAAGCAAACAAACAAACAAACAAACAAACAAACGGGTCTTTCAAACCAGATGTTGAAGACAGAAGGTGAGGAGTGTTGAAACAATGACCAAGAGAATGATCCAGTCAGTATTAATGCACAGGATGGAATCCAGCAGGAGCTGGGCATGTTGATGTTTACTGAAGAATAAACAGAGTGTGCGCTTTCATAAATGATGGCATTAGTTTGTTAAGTCAAAATGATAATCATGAAGAGCTGAAGGAACCTCTTAGTTTTGTGAAAACCAGTTTCAGGGACTGAACTTTCTTGCTACCTTTGTAGGAAAAGTCCACCCTGTCCATCCAGAGCCCTGCTGTAGCTGCTAAAATCATTTTGTTTTAGTGTTCCTGCTGTTTCCTGACTGCAGTGACCTGGTTACATATCATGTGATCTGACCCCGGCCCTGACAGATAACCTCCTGTAAACACACCGCTAACACAGAGAGAAGTGAGTGAACTCTGTGGAGGCGGAGTCTGTGGACTCCTGACCCTGTTCATCAGACTTTTAACTGTACATTTAATACGCAAACACTGGAACATATACTTTGTAAACAAGGTGATCAATAACAATATCTACTGTATATATATCATGTGTTGTAAGTGCCCTTCATCTGTACTCACACACGATAACAGACTTAATGTGTGTGTACTCACCGGTGTGGTTATACACCACGTCTGTGATACACAGTATGTTCCAGTCTTTCTTCAGCTTCTCCACCAGAGCCCCCACATCCGCCCAGCTGTAGTTCTGACCCGGAGAGCTGAACTCGGGGTTAAAGGTCAGCTGGTCTGCCAGCGAGTAACAGGACCTGGATTCTCCCAGAGTCTGCAGGGGGGTGAAGTGGATCATGTTGTATCCTGTGACAGAAGACACACACAGACACACAGACACACACACACACACACACACACACACACACACACACACACACACACACACACACACACACACACACACACACACACACACACACACACACACACAGTTACTGAGCCAGAGCTTCATACTTTTTTCACATTACTAAAAAATGACAATAACATGCATAGTGTGAGCGCCATGCAGGCTGCACACCTGACTCCTTGGCGACCCTCAGTCTGTCTGGCCAGTCGTCCATGTATCCCAGACATTTAGACAGGTAGGTCTGGATGGTGATGCAATCTAAAGGGAGCACATGAAGGTCCGGTCCAACTCGAAGGACCGGGTCAACAACGATGTATCCACTTCCTGAACGCTCCGTGTCGCTGCAGAGAAAAATAAACGAGACAATATGATCACCTGAACAGAATCAAATGATACAAAGAAATCCAGCTTTGACTTTCTCAGCTGCAGCCCCTCGTTTGTGGAACCGCCTGCCTCCTCACATCAGATTGAATAACTCATTCCTTCAGAGCACGGCTCAAACATCACTTTTGACCCTTTGAAAGCAGTAAAAGTGTTTCTGTTTTGGAATAAGACTTTTCAATATTAAATGCAGTAGAGTTTTTGTCCCGTGTGATCATTGTGAAGACCTCGCTCGTTTTGCTGGTTAGCTGTTTATGTGTTTCAGGTGTCAGGGGAGTGAAGCATGGTCGTGGTGGATTGGGAGCACCTAGGCCAGGTGTTCTCAAAGTCCATAAGAGAAGGCCCTAACTGGGGGAAAGAGATGGAGAGGGGCTGCTCCCTGATGCTCCTTCTTACTTTTTTAAACATATTTATTTTCTTATGTGTGAATAAATGTGAACTTGTTTTTTAGAGTCACTTTGTCTCCTCCATTCATTTGTCACTAGTTGTGAGCTGCCCATGACATCATCATTTACATTCCTCTTACTATCAGCTCTGGATGTTTGAAATGTGCCAAACAAAAACATTTTCCACTATAATGAGGAAGAATAAGTTTGTAAGTGGATCTTTAATGAGACTGTTTTTATAAAACCTCTGGTTAAAAGGTCAAGAATGAGTTTGTTTTGTTCATTTACAGTGAAGTATGATAAGTGAACTGTCAACAGTCCTTCAGTCAGCACAGACAGTCCACAAATATCCAAGATAAAACCTGATGTCACTCTGTCTGGAGTCACTTATCCTGTAGACCAATCAAGAGGACTGTCTCTTACCCGTATCCAAAGTAGTACTCGTAGGAGCCAGCCACCTGCAGGTCCAGAGAGCAGAACTTGTCAGAGTCATCCTCCCTTCCTGTCGGGTAGTTCCACGCTAACACTCGGAAGTTGTGTCGTTCAAAGCGCTGACCATCCAGAGGGTAGTTGGTGTGCAGCGTCACCCTCCTGCCCTGAAGACTCGGACCCAGGCGGAACTGGAGCTCGAAACCTGATGGGACGCAGAAACGTTTGCTTTGTTGTTTCAACATGTGGTCATGTCATCTCAAAAGCAGCTCTGCAGGCTGAACCATCAGGTGCATGGTGAACGTAAATACTTGCTCGCCCCCTCCATCCACACACTGACCTTTTATAGACTCAACATCAGCACAGAGTCTTCAACAGACTGAAATAAACAAAAGGGATAGGCTACACATCCAGTCACTCAGAGGAGGATTAGCTAAAGAGAAATGTCAGACTTTGTGTAGCCTTGACGAGCACAGGGTCGTCTATATTTAGTCCAGTTTAACAGCCAGTCCACAAAGTCCCTATCAGGTTCACTGTGCTGTAAATGTCAAACTGTACACTTCTCCCTAAGACAACGAGCTACTTCACCTTCATCCAAAACACACACACACACACACACACAGTGTAGTGTGAGTGTGTCAGCTTTGAGGTATTTAGATTGACCAACATTAATTAATGCTAATTCCCTTTAAGCCCAGCCTTAACTTCTGAAATGAAATATTAGCACTTAACCCACTGGGAACATGATTCTTTTGTTCATGCTCAACCCAATCAATCGATCTGAAGTGGAGTTATTTCAAACTTGCAGGAAGGCGTGGGAACATATAGCTTCTGAATAATTTATGTTTAGAATATTTCCTTGTATTTTTTTCCCCATTGCCTCTTTCTGTTTTAAATTTAAAAAAACCTTCAAAAAAAAAGTTTAAAAAAAAATGAAGTGGAGTTATTTCAAAGTTGACACTGTAAAATGTAGAATGGACAACACCTCGCCTCAAGTGAAGCCAAAGGATTTTGAGCTCCCCCTGAAAAGCACTGAATAGCTGCAGTGTCTGTCATAAACCCCGCCCCCTCCATGTTACCAGATGAGACATGGCTTCATCTACAACAGGAGATAATTGAGGAGAGTTGTCTATCTGTCCATACAGTCTATGGTCAACACCAGGAGTAACTTTATTCATTATGCACAGACTAACACAAGCATTTAAACACTAAACAAAGAGTAGCCTACACAATGATAACAAACCTCATATAGCGTATATTACTGTTTGAGTGCAGAAAGGAAGAACTGATCTCAGTTTCCTTTACATGTTTATGATAAGAAGAAACAGCAGTTACATCAGAGAGAGTGACACAGGTTATACTGTAGTCATCCTGAGACTCTCCTGCTTCAATATGCAAATCAACACAAATCCTATTTTTCTTATTTTTTAATGCAGACTCAGCAGAGAAAGGAGACCATGATGATGGACTTCAGTGATGACGTGATCTAACACTTTGTTTCATCATGACGTCTGCTGATGATTCTCTACAGTTCTGTTAACTATCAGTGAAAGAACTGCAGACTCAAGTGAACAAACTGAAGATGTTTTGTTATTAACACACAGATCCCAGTTATGAAATGTCCGCCTGATCACTGCGCTGCATGTTAGCTCTGATGAACCCATCGCAGGACTCACCACTCTGACTTCAAAACTTTTACTAGAGATAAAGAAAAGGAGGATCATTCATGTTGCAGGTACGTCTTTAATTCTCAGAAAACTTCACTAAACTTTCCCCTGTGTGTGCTCAGGTTTGGTGTGTGGAAACATCTGGGTTAGTGTGCAAAGTGCAAACATAGTTGTCTGAGTGGTCCTGTGTTTGAATAAATACTTCCAGAAAATGTCAATAAAACAGGCTGAGAGCTGGTTTAACTTCACCCTAATGTATGAAACTCTGTATTTTAAAGTCCAGAAAAGACTCCCTCACTCATTAAGGTGTGAAATTAAAGAAAAAGTTTTACCTTGCTCCAGTCTGAACAGAGTTCTCTCTAAGTTTTGCTTGTCGTTCAGCATCAGGACTCGGATCTGCTTCAGGTGCTGAGGCAACATCATGGGAAGATCTCCTCAAAGTGAACTGAAGTCTGGCCTCCTGCAAACAGGACAAAGAACAGCTGACTGACTGACTGAATCCTTTTTTTATACTCACACTGAGACACACAAACAATTTCCTCATTTCACATCGGGCACCGCATCCATTAACCAAGAGGAAATGCTTGCACTATGGAGTGGTATGTTGGCACTGAACATCCAACTGGCATTGTGTTCAGATGAGCCTCAGGTTGACCTGAGCCTAACAAACGCTCACAGCAATGTCTGAGTGACAGCTGTGAGGGATTACAAGTCTACAGACTGAAATCAGGCAGGAAATTCAACCTTTATCTGTAATATCTCTGCAATAACTTTCAGACTCAACATGCAGGAGCTGAGTCAGTGACCCAGGGTGAACCCTCATGAATAGATTCTTATTCACTCATTTATTTTGTTGGTGAGTCTTAATGACTAAATATCAAATGCAATGCAATGCTTCCTGCCCCAATTCTTCAAGTTTCAACTTGATGCGACTGAAATGTAAACGAGCCGGAAAGGAAGGCCCTTCAGCTCTGAGGTAACACGCACGGTTTGCAAAAGCTGCAACAGAAGTTGTGTCATAATAAAGCAGGCTGCACACAAACCTATGAAGGCTTGAGTGAAACTTCTGCTAATATTACATGTCAACAACATACAAAACACAACATGCATGGACAAAAGATCACCTTTAACAGGCTCATCTAATCACTGCCATACATGATTAACAGTTTGGCAGACTCAGCCTCAATAAGTGTTTTTGACGATGAGTTTGTTGACACACACGTTCTGTAATCTGAGGTTTCATAGCATGAGGAAGGACATGAAGTTTGTACCTAAGGGCCAAACAGATGCTGCAGCTAAAAAAACTGATTTCAACACAAACGTCTGTTAAAGAAGAGACAACAGGAGCGTGTCTGGCACCCATCAAACCATCAGTGCACATTTAAAAAACCATTGATGATCCAAGTCCAGGCACTCAGGATGGTTTGAAAAGTAGAAAAGGACTTTAATTCATCAGTCTACAAACATTTAAAATAAACCAATGTGTATCGGCTTGGTCAGGGTGCAGTGACACACTGAGACAAAGATTGTTGCTGCAGCAACCACAGGTTGATCTCACCGACATGCTGAAGTATTTCACATTTTAAGTTGTGTCATTTAAAGACACTTTTTTACAATGCATGACTGATGAAGTCATCTTTTATCTTCTCTCTTCTGTTTGCAGTTTGTGACTCTGTAAAGGTACTGATGTAAACGCTGCCTTATTTACGAGCAGTAATAGCTGGAAGATCCACACAAAATGATAAACCCTTGCACTTCACAAAGCGAAACCCCAGACCTCTGAAATTTGCATGTGAAACACTTTTCACTTTTACAGTCCGACACACCGGCAGTCGGTTAGCTTCAGGCAGGCGCTAAAACATGAAGGACAATGAGACTGTTTCAAATTCAGACTACGAGATGAAAAACATTCTACATGAGTAAGTTAGCACAGTTTATTAATAAAGCACTTTTCACAGACGTGAATCACAAAGTGCCTTAATTAATCCTGTGAGGGGAAATTCAATTTAACACACACACACACACACACACACACACACACACACACACACACACACACACACACACACACACACACACACACACACACACACACACATGCACAAAGAGGATCTTTGTTCATGCACTGATGGAGAGATGTCAGAGTGAGGGGGCTGAACACAGCGAGCACTCTTGGGATGGTGGGGGAGATTTGGTGCTTGCCCAAGGGCACCTCGACAGTGCTCAGGAAGTGAACTAGCACCTCCAGCTATATACCGGACTTATTTCCAGATTAGATTATACACACCGAGACTTGAACCTGTGACCCTCTGGTTCCCAACATGCGATCAAGAAATTTTGAATTTGAATTTCAACTATGATTTTGTCTTCCCACGATCGTGAAAACAAGATAATCAAGATTAAACGATTACTGTGCCGCATGAGCACATGGCTGCAAAGTTTGTTCTTGTTTTGTCATGTGTGGTTTCACAGCATTTGTTGTTTTTAGGCCACAAGAGTTCATCACCCCTACCAAGAAGAACTTATATTTATCATTTTTCACTCATCTATTTTCATTGATTGCTCGTTTTTCAACCTTAAAGTGTTTCAGTTTGATAAATGCATGTGATCTAGATGTTGTAAAATCAATGAGTAATCATGTTTAATAATTGTGATCTGAATCAAATTAAATGTGATTTTTTTTTTGCATAATCTAGCAGCCCTACTTTTCAGTGAGGGGGAGTTGTTGTTGTAGTTTGCTCTCAAACTGCATGTGTAACACGAGGAGTATTCATCTGGACCTCCTAAAGGTTGCACACTGAGTACAGACAGTTCTTGTAGTTTGAGAGCTGCCTGCAGCAGGTTACTGCATCCAGAGTCACTGAACCCCTCTGAGTGAACTCTCCGTCTGAGTCTGCGCAGTGTGTCGCTCCCATCGGAGCAAGGTCAGGAATCCCAGCGTTAATGTCACCAATCTCTATTTATAAAACTCTTCCCAACACTGTTCAGCTCCCTTCCACAGCGGCTCCAACACCATGATAAACTCAGATACATAATGAGCACAAGTAACTGAAAAGATCACGTCCCGTTTGTGGCTGCGCGCCAGATGCCGTTCAGAAATGTGTTCATTTAACGTCGTCTCAGTTACGACCTCACAATTATTAGCAGTAACACCTAATAATGAACCTCATCTTACGGGGCAGTCACTTATGATGTATTCGGCGTGTATATATTAGACTAACTGCACATTGTTTCCAGCAGAGCTTCAGACTGAACTTGTAGTTCTTTGCTGCAGCAGACAGTCGCTCCTGCAGTGGGCGGTGGAGGAAGTCATGCACACTGGTCATGATCACTTCAGTCTCGACTGTAGCTTATATTTTATTTTTGCATGGTTGAATCCTTCGTCATCAACACGTCATCGTTTAAAACGTTACCTACACTCACGACATCTAGCTGAAGTAGTGTGTCTTCCATCAGCTGGGATAAAAACTCGTAACATTTATCTGACAATATGACCCCGACAATGAAAGCACGCTGTGTGCATACACAGGTAACACCCCCGCTCACCTGTCAGTTGTGTGTTCAGTCACAGCAGCAGGAGGACAGTTTGTGACGGACAGTGTGACAGCTCCAGCTCTCCTGCATGAACTGAAAGGGGGCGGAGTCAGCACACTACCGTAATCACTGGAGTACACGAGGACACAACATGATGATGATTCTTATTCTCCATTATAATACTTTCCTGTGAAGGAGAAGTTGCAACAAAGTCCACTTCAAAAATGTGTTTTCCCACAAAGAGCTGCACTCGAAGAGACTTTAAAATTCATTTCATGGCAAATATTTACCAGCTGTAGTGTTGTGTGTTTACCCAGTCATGGCATGATTCATCTGTTTTCAAACAGGGACTATTCATGGAAGTCAATGGGTGTATTTGCTGGAAAAAGGCTATTTAAAAGCACAGCAACATAAAATAAACACCCTGCCCGTAAAATAGAGAAAAATCCCCATTATTCCATTATGGACAAATGAAAGCGTGGTTGATTACTAATGAAAACAATGACATTTTCTTTTACACAACATTAAATGCATAAACTAAGTTATGCTCCTGCTGTTCTTCAATCTTCAAAAAAAAAATCAAAAAATAGGCCTGAGACATGTGCTATGCTGCTGTGCAACATGTGAGAGTAATGTCACAATCTAACCTTTTTACAGAAATAAATACATAAAAAAAGCTCAGTGATGTTAGCTACCTTCTGTTGCATAATCTCACATGCGCAATTTCTATTCTTTACCGGACCCCAAATAGACAGACACAAACAGACAGGAGAGAGAGAGAGAGAGAGAGAGAGACGGAGAGAGAGAGTTACATAACATTACACTGCAGTGCAGCTGGACAGGGAGCAGCACAGCAGGACTGTTTTGCAGATAAACTACTTAACCCACACACAGCCAGCATGACGTCATCCATTGACATTAAGGCTGTAATAAATAACTGTAGCTGATACTTCTTTGTTCACATTCATGTAGTTTTCTGTTTATCATAGATTTTTTATTATTTACATCATCTTTGCACATCTTAATATCAGCCATCAATACCAAACCATATTTATAAACATTAAGTTTATATAGGGGCGGCTGTGGTCAGTGGTAGAGTCGGTCGTCTCTCATAGCTCTTGCAGCAAGACGTTTAACCCAGGTTGCTCCCGCGGCTTCGTCAGTGTGTGAATGTGTATGAATGGATGAGTTAATACTGATGGACTCTTTACTCAGCAGCCTCTACCATCAGTGTGTGAATGTGTATGAATGGATGAGTTAATACTGATGGACTCATTACTCAGCAGCCTCTACCATCAGTGTGTGAATGAATGAGTTAATACTGATGGACTCTTTACTCAGCAGCCTCTACCATCAGTGTGTGAATGTGTATGAATGGATGAGTTAATACTGATGGACTCTTTACTCAGCAGCCTCTACCATCAGTGTGTGAATGTGTATGAATGGATGAGTTAATACTGATGGACTCTTTACTCAGCAGCCTCTACCATCAGTGTGTGAATGTGTATGAATGGATGAGTTAATACTGATGGACTCTTTACTCAGCAGCCTCTACCATCAGTGTGTGAATGTGTATGAATGGATGAGTTAATACTGATGGACTCTTTACTCAGCAGCCTCTACCATCAGTGTGTGAATGTGTATGAATGGATGAGTTAATACTGATGGACTCTTTACTCAGCAGCCTCTACCATCAGTGTGTTAGTGTGGAGGTGTGAGAGTGTTTGAGTAATCAGAAGACTAGAAATTATGACTTTCCCTTTCCACATCCGGTGTGAAATGTTCTCTTGAAGAATTAAAAATGTTAAAGGTATGGAGTCAAATTAAATCCCACAGATACTGAAATGTTCTCTGTCATTCTAGTTAAGCAGTCTGGTGGACATAGAGCTATTCTCCTGGAACATATCATTCTTCATACATTTTATTTTTGTATGTTTGCTTCAAATATGAAAAACTCATTATGAAATGATGTGTGCAGCTCATACTGAAGAAAGTGGGTCTAATTATCCATCCTTGGATGAGGATAGAGATTACAGCGACAGATGAAAATGTGACTTTCGTTTTGGCCCGATGAAACTGACTGACAGACGACTTTTTATGAACAAAATGAATCTTTTAATATGTGGAGCTGGTGCATATTCTTATAACTATTTTCTGATGAAACAAAAACAAAAGCATATTTGTGTTTCCTGCATTAACCTCATGGTGGCAGTAGAGGGCAGTCGACAAAACAGGGAGCTGTCAACGGGGCAGAAACCATCTGGGTCTACCTGCACATCTGGAATATGTGGAGTGAATTCATTTCTTATCTCTTACAAACTGTGAGGTGATATTTTTAAGCAATAAGTGTTTTTGTGAAGCTATTGTCTCTGTTTTTATCAGCGTTACTAAAATGCTGCTCACAGATCTTAAGGGATGTTCCTAATCTGAGCAGGACCTCTGACCTTAATGACTTCAGCAAAAGAAAAAGTCTGAATAGCTTGCAGCTGCTGAAAGGTATAAATGATGGACAAACCGTTTTTGAATCGCTGCAGCTTATTTCTGAAACTGCAGCTGAAAAGGGCTCCAACGGCTGCAACCCCAAAACCCACGCAGACAAAAGATCCCGGTCAAAGAACGTCCTCGACAAGTTCTTGTTTTCACTGACGGGCTCAGATTGTTACCCTAGTTCTTCTGCACTAGTTCACACAGCAGCCTTCAAAGAAAAAAGAAGCCCCTTTGCTCGTCTCAGTACTGCTTGATTCGATGCTAAGGCTAAGAGACGAAAAGAGGACGGTAACAAAACACCGGACTAGAGTAAACACTGGACCTTGTCAGTCCACTTCTCGCTGCATTTGAACATAGACTGTAAAAATTTAAAAATAAAAATAAAAACATAGATTGTAAAATCTATGTTTGTAAAAAAAAAACATAGATTGTGACCCTTACTGGTCTGGGGGCCCCAAGCAGTTGCCTGCCTTGCTTCTTCTTGACAAGCAGCACCTCTGAATGCATGTTGTCTATGGAGAGGAGGCGTAACAGCAACATGTGTTTTACCACTGAGTGACGAACATTTTCACCAAACCTACTTGTTGCTTTAATGTTTCAGCTGAATAATCAAACAGGATGCGTGAAGTTTAGCAGACTGATGCTTTTTGACTACACCACAGAATGGCAGCAAACTGTTATTTAATATTACAGCTATCAAATTCATCTAGGGTCATTAATGGGGAACATTTGGCAAGAACCTCCAGGATCAAAGGAGGCTGTACTTTTTACTGTATTTGTAAAGGAAGTAATGAAACAACTTTGTCATCGTCGTAGTGCCTCCCACAGGGAGAGGAAATGTCCTGGTTTGACATTAATGACATGTACAGAGCGTGGTTTCCACTTGTTCCCTCGTGACTACAGGAAGTGACATGTTATACATTTGAATATTCAGAGCCTTGCTGGAATAATTCGAACTTTGACAGATGACAAATGTCTGCAAGCAAATGGAAAATAATCAAATAACGTTCTAATGAGACATTTGACAGAATGAATCAGGTTTTTTGTAATAGAGTCAAAAACCAGGGAGCAGATAGTGACCTAGTCTAGAAGGGTCCGGGTTTCTTCACGGGCCCTCCTACCCCACAGGCCCTGGTGTAGCCGCACTGCACCTTTTATATTTATGACATAGAAACAGAAAACAGGTTTGAAAGGAGTCTGACTTTGATCTCTCGTGAGGTTGTTTTAAATCCTCCTTATCTGGGTTTATTGTATTTTATTTGGAATATTGATTACATTAATGATATTAAAGGATTAATTTCAAATACACACCTTTACTCACCAACGGATTTATGTAAAGTATTCTGAATAAAGTCTTATCCAAGAGTCATATCAAGATGTTCCAGAAGTCCAGCATGTTGTAAAAGTGCTGCTGCACTTTGAGACACACACACACACACACACACACACACTCAGAGGAAGTAACACATTCTGTATATTTATATAGAAAGAGACTTGGAAACGTTTCCTCACAGTCTGTTTGGTCCCCGTGCAGCAGCAGCTGGATGGTGAGTAAAACCTTGTATCGTACTTCTGTTCAAGAGATTTCTTTAAGACGTTTCCTCCAGATGTACAAACTGTCTATTGTTTGTTGTATACACTTTTTATTGAGGGAAGACACTGGTTTTATATTCATCTATAACTAATAATTAAAAAACTGTACAACTCAAATGAATAAGAAAGGCGTTCTGTTCAGGTATCAGTGATTGACCTCGTTTCAGTATTGTTTTATCAGCGTGAGCAGTCGGACTTTGACAGCAGTGATTAGAAACATTAAGTTTGTTCGGTTTAACTCAGCTTGTAGTCGTGCGCCTCAGTGTGCTGAAGACATCAAGGCCCAGTTTTATAAAAGTTTTCATGTGCATGGTGGTGATATGGATCATGGATTTACCAATTCTTTAATCTGAGACCCTGTTAGACATCTGGACCTGGTCCTTCAATCGAATCCAACAGGATTAAAGCTGGTAGGATGAAACCTCAAAATCAGAAAAATAAGATTGTTGACTCGGGATAAAATCAGGTAATCCAGTCCCGGTTTGACTCTGATCCTGTATTTGATCATGCCTATAAACCCCTCTATTTCAGCCGGGCTCAGAACAGGCTGTTTCTGTGTCTGTAGCTTTAAGTATGTAAATGAGCTGTGTCTGACCACGTCCCCTCTCTGGAAGGACTTGGGTGTCTCGGTCTTTCTCGCTCCATATCCTATTGTTTACAGTGAGAAGGCAGACTAAGAGGGCAGAACAAACACCTAGCTGTGGGAGTGTCACCCACCTGGGGGAGGGGCTACTGCCCTTTGTGATGTCATGAAGGGAAAATCTCCAAACAGCCTGCTTGAGCACACATTTTCTGAAAGGTGGAGCAGACAAACGAAGAGGATGGACTTTACTCATCATTGGGGGGTTCTAGACAAACTAGAGACATATAAGTGTCTCATGGTGAAGTGTATTTTGCATAATATGTGACTTTTAAATATTTAATTCAAAGCAGTTGTGAGGATCTCTGTTTGTTTGGAGTTCGGGGGATCTTATCCAGTATTCTTTTCTTTGAACAGTGGGGATAAAAGTGAGCTATAAGATGTGATCCTGGGTAGAAAAAAAGTATTTGATTACTAAATCTGGATCAATGTCTGGATAAAACCTTTTGAACAACTGGACCCATTTGTTGGACTTCTCATCTAAACTTTGAGCTCTTGATTAAAATGATCCAGATTTATTAATCCAAGATCAACTAATCCAGTTAACTTTTCAAGGAAAAACTGGACTGAATCAAGTTGATTCAGACACAGATTTACAGATTTTGGGATTACCAGGGCCTGGTTGTCCAAAAGGTTTAATCCAGGTGATCTGTAAAAGTCTGTACCTGAATCAGGGTGATCCAATCCAGTTGCTTTGAACAACCAGGATAACAGTGAGCTGGATTACATGATCGGTGGTAGAAATTAAGTGGATTAACAAATCTGGATCTTTTTTTTTCTGGATCAGACCTTTTGAAAAACCTGACCAAGAGGATTTGACATGACAGCTCACAGTTTGATCTGAATCTGACAAACTGATAAAAACACTTCTTCAGTGAGAGCAGATTATTCTTTGTTTTCTGTTGTTTGGTTGAATGTGTAGATTAGTGTTGATAAACTTTCTGATGCTCTTTGATTTCAGACTTGGTTTGTGGGCGCCCTCTAGTCGCAGATGTCTCCTGCAGGCTTTAGTTGTCTTCTCTTCATCGCTGTCCTGGTTTGTCACTGGGTGCCAGCAGGCTGCTATGCCAACGGCAAAGTCGCCAAAGCTTGTCATGGCATGGAGCCAAGCCATCATGCCCGCGGTCAGTCCACTCCCAGCCCTTACATCCTCACGGTCAACGCCACCACATACGGACCAGGAGACCAGATCCTAGGTAACACAGTTTGTAAATCAATGAAACACTTTCATGTTAGAAATAAAAAATCACTCTAAAAGAAAGAATCCAGCATGTTTTAAAAAATCAATTAAAGATGAAATCTGTCTAAAAACAGGCCGCAAGGTTCTGCTAACAAGGACGATAAGTTGTAATAAATAAAATAAGTTGTTAAGTCATTCTTAAATGTTTTGATTTGTCTCTTTGTTATCTCCTTTTTCAGTCGTCCTCTCTGGAAGCACGTACTTTACAGGCTTCTTGCTTCAGGCAAGAGATACACCCAATCAGGGCTCAGCATCCATAGTGGGTACCTTCACCCTGATGGATCCAAAGAGGACTCAGCTGCTCACCTGTAACAAACTCAAGGTAAACATGCACATAGACACAAAGTTACTTACTGTACATTAAACAATGCTGTTTTGTAAATTACTTAAATAAGAGTAATACAGTAAAAAAAGTAATTATTCACAATCCTAAAGTGATGCACTCAAATAAGATATCAAAATAAACATGTTGTTGAGATTAATATTTCATCCTCTGCACTCGTTAGTAAAGGGGCACCACCTCCTTTGCATGCTTTAAAGATGTGTTTTTTATGGTGGCTGGTAGGGGTCAAACGCTCAGCAACTGATGAAACGACATACATTTAGAAAAACGTGCAGCATATATAGAAACACTGCACATTCAAAAGCAAATGCAAACTACCACAACAAATGTAAAGACACAAACGCGCTACAAATAGGCAAAACAACTGCATAAGCATCAAACGCGCTGCAAGTACAGAAACAAAACTTAAGTCAAAACACAAACAACCAGAAAACAACTGCAAACACAGAAACGCTGCAAGTTAATCCTTAAACTGAAGTGCTCCAGGCCTGTAGGGGCGCTGTGGATCTGTTTATTTCGGTTTATTTACGTGAGAGAGTAAGAGAGACAGCTAGGATCAGAAAGTTATGTTTAGATAGGGAAGTTGTATCGTTGAAAGACACAGGATAACTTCAATGTTACTGAACAGTGGAGAAAAATCCTGGCAGACGGAAGTCCCGTAGCCTACTCAAGCCGGGCAACGGTGCCGGTAGCCGGGCAGCCAACTTAGCAAAGCTACCGCTCAACAAGACCTCATTTCTCAAAGTTGTGTTTTTCCCCCTACATGTTATGAAGTAGTTTTTGCACAGTAGACAGCGGGCATGTTCCCTGGAGACCCTCTGATCAGCATAGTCTACTAATAGGTGGTCTAATGATAAATTCCCTATCCATCTCCAATATGCATATGATAGTCTCTAGACATTTGAGCAGGGATTTGGTGAGAGCATCCCCGAGATGCCCAAGAGTCAAAACCGGTCCTATCTAAAGTCCATTTTGATTCATTCGGGTCTCAGGGGTACAGGACTGGACTTATAACCTCAACCACCCAACGATCCACAGCCACAATGACCGGTGTCAGTAAAGAAACAGAACAACAGAGTTAACATTATCAATTAAGTTCATCGAGCCCTGCAACAAGTGCTAGCATCCAGAAGCTGCTCTGACACTACCCCCACTCAGCTGTCTCTTCCCTGGTGTGCCGGTCCAGGCTTGGCTTGTTTTAAAAGTCCTAGTTACACCTATTTTAACGTTGCTCTCTGTACTCTATCTATGCAACTTTCCTATCGTAACAAAAAATGTTGTGCCTTGTCTCCATAACGCGTCAATAATAAACCATTCCACTGAGCGCCCTGGACGGCCTGAGCAAATCCTCCTTTTAGACCCCCCACTGAAAAGGGGTTTTGGGGTTCAGCCATTCACTCATGCGACTTAAATTTCCAATAAATCTGTCATGTTGTAAATGTGTGTTTGTCTGTGTTTGTCTGTGTGTGTGCTCAGGGTTCAGCGGTGAGCCATACGACTGCTGTCCAGAAGAAAGAGGTAGCTGTCATCTGGACCCCTCCCTCATATCCTGCAGTCCAGGTTCAATTTTTGTGAGTTTTCTCTCTTAAATGTAAAGCTTGTCAAATGTAAAGCTTGTCAAGAAGGTGGCTATTGTGCACAGAGCATCGGATGTGTAGAAAGTTAGACGACATCTCCACTTCCTCCCATTGCACAAAAGTGAAACCAAAATATTCCTTCACAGTGGGTCTGACATATGACATCAGAGACCGAGCAGTAGAGATCAGCTGATGGAGCAAATACTTAACTTATTGTTAAAAGGACAAAGATAGCTCGGGTCTGTAGTGTCAACAAACAAAACTCTCTACTTATCTACTTGAACTACTACCTTTAAATTATCACACAGATGTTATATTCCTATTTATGTTTTTTTGACAGCATATCAATCTCCTCAGCCAAATTCTGTAAGGACTCAAAAAGAAGACGTGTGTCTGATGTCACAACTTTCAAGATTACAAGCAATTTCCCATTCACAGTTTTTCAGTATCAAAACATTACAATACATGTTTATAGATTTCAAGTAGAAAGAATAACAAAGAGAAAATGTGCTTTACTGAAATGCAAAGAAAGCAATTTAGCAACAGAGTGAATATAGTTTATTTTAAGTCCCTCTCCACAAATAGCCAATCACAGTTCAGGATTTTGGGGTTGCGCTTGGAGGGTCCAATCAGTGGTGATATTATCAAACGTTACAACGCTTGTGTTTCTTTGGTTTTCCAGTGTGACTGTAGTTCAAGAGTTTAAAGTATTTTGGGTGAAGCTGCCTGGACCAATCATCAATGAGGAAGGTTTTACTCCCAACCCAACGCAGCCAGGGACCAGGACCACACCTCCTTCCTTACAAACAACCACAACCTCAATCCTGCCCGAGCCTGTGAGTCGTACATCCTGATGTTTGCAGCTGATTGAACATGAAGTCTTTGATAAATTTACATGTGGGTACATGAGTCTAACGATAACATTATCATACACCTTAGATGACCTCACAGGGATGTGGCCAATCAAAATCCTGCCTGCTGGATCCTCCAGGGTGCGATCCAAAAGAAGATCCTCTCTGTTTCTTCTTGTCAATGACTACAGAAGGACCAAAGGTTTGTCCAACAACAGTTTCATTCACTGGTTAATTTTATACAAACGAAGCTGCTAAATTAGTAAAGATGTTAAACCAAAATCTTAAAAAGTGGATCTGGAGAAAAATTACCAATCCTGCCTTTAATGACGATGTTGACGATGTTTTTTGTTTGATAACGACGACTTATAAGATGGTTTCTATACTGATTAGAGCTCTCAAGAACTGCCCTCAATGTTGTGCTTTGCCTCTGGTCACTTCCTGTCAGCACCTGTGTGTCCAATCAGACTCAAAGCTGATCGTTTGCTCTTACTGACATTGTTCCCTTTTTTCTAGATCCTTGCTTGTGTTGTTCTTACTCTCTGATGTACGTCGCTTTGGATAAAAGCGTCTGCTAAGTGAATTGTTGAATCATAGAACCTGGGCTCATGGCCCCCTCCAGGGGGGGACGCGAGGCTTTGTCCGCTCTGAGTTTGTCAAAAATTCTGTTGGGATTTAATCAATTAAAGTGACACTTGTACATAAACTGCCTTGAACTTGACTGCACACAACAGCACACTTGGTAGAACAAGAACTATAAATACACAGATAACAGTCTTTCAGCGACCTCTGGTGGTTAAATAAGGTACATTTAAAGCACCTCACAGATGCCACCTTTGAAAGCTTCTAACTGAATGTGCTTATTGAAGAATGTAACAACTCTAAATAGAATACCATAATATAAAATAGTTCAGAAACGAGAGACACATTTTGTTGTATCTCCTGTCAGAACAGACTGTCACCATCTACATGTTGAACTGACAGTAATGCATTCAAACTGTTTCTCTGCAGTTGGTGATGTTTGAGCTGAGTGGTCCTGCAGACGGATACATTGCCTTTGCACTCTCCTTGGACACATGGATGGTAAGCAAGTCCCACAAAGTGCTAAAGCAATCTGTGCAAAGTCTAAAACACTGAGTCCATACATCCTGAAATCTGTCTGCTGCTTTGTTCATGAATCACTGCTTAATGCTGCCACTGAAATGTGGCACCATCAATAACCTGAGTACTGCAGTTACATCTTTATTTTGCATGTTTTTGTCTGTTTGTGTGAAGGGCAATGACGACGTGTACATGTGTGTCAAAGAAGGGGATCGAGTATCAGTCAGCGCTGCCTTTGTCCTTGGACGAACTCATCCCGAGGATGAGTCACAGGTGACATATCAAAACAGGTTTTTATCAGACCTGAGTCAGAGACAAAGATGGTTAACGATTCAGTGTGTTAAAAAGGATAGTTAAATAGTATTTTAGATAAGGGCATGGTTAGCCTAGCTTAGCATAAAAGGCTTAGAGCAGGAGGGAACATAAAGGTACTCTACAAAAGTTCAATCACAAACAGAAATATAAAATTATCCGGGAGGATTTCACAGTGGGGCTGCCACATTAGGTACAATTATGACTGCAAGAGACCAAAACCTGCGCTGATACACTGTATCTGGAAACCAGTACTGTAGCCCAAGTCCATAGATTCTATGTATTTAGTGATGTCCAAATATTGTCACTTTTTCCACCAAAATATTTACTTGGCTTTAAAACTGTAGTCTTTAAAGACACTGATGACACAGATTGATGATGCAGAGGCTTCCAGCCGTTATGCTACGCTAGGTTAACATCATCATCAGTCTTATTTCTGTGTGTTTGCAGTCTGGTCTCTCCTCGGTGTCATGGCGGCTGGCAGATGGAGCAATTCAGTGCAGGTTCAGTAGACCAGTCAGACTGGCCAATCAGGAACCAGCTCGCTACGATCTGGACAGAGGCTACTATCTGTTTCTGGCTAATGGACAAAGTCGGAAAGGTAATGCTCACACACACACACACACACACACACACACACACACACACACACACACACACACACTGACCCTGGTAGTCGTTCTAGGTCTAAAGTAAAAACATGACTGTGTGAATGGACAGTAAAATACCTCACCTCGAGTGAACACACCTGAGGGATAAATGTTAAATGTGAGTGTTCATTAGCAGAAGTGGTACCACAGCTCCTCCTGCCGATCCCTGCACAGACTTGGTTGCAAATTTGCAATATGTCAGCATCCGTCACAGGGCTATTTTGGCTTCATCTCTGTCCGACAGAGAGAGGTTTTGGCAGGCTGTCCATTTGTATACATTGTCAAAACTATGAGAATTAAAACTTCTCCTGATCTCTGACTGCCTGTTGGTTTGTCCTGCAAAACACAGGCTCCAAGGAAACCACATAATATCAGGTACATGTTTGATGGGTTCATTTATTTTTTTGTTAGATATTTTTTTGTATCCCTTATTAGACAGGAAGCTGAAGAGAGAGGGGAGAGAGCACATGGGGCACATGGGCCCGGCTAAGCCGCACCCCGTTAGATGTTAAAAAAACATGTAGGCAAATACAAATTGCGGATAAACCTGCTGAAACACAGGAGGCTACAGCACAGCCTGTAGCTTCTGCTGGTGCTGCTGGTCTGATTCACTCTCCACACAGAGAGGACAGAGACGACCCCGACTAAACAATGCAGAGTTTAAGATGCTATTTGTAGTCACACTATTTTAAACATCACACAGTTTCAAACTCGATATATATTTATGTCTTCCAGGCGTACTATTACAACACAGCCGGCAGCCATTAATCTCCACCCAGAGTAAACTCATCACTGGACCCCCTGAAGTCCTGAGGGGATCCCGGGCACCCACCCTAATGAAAATGCACGGTGGGTACAGTTATTGGTTTTTAACATTTTCACATGGAGAGTCGCTGCTAACCTATAGATAAGTAGTGTAGGTTTGACTTTGCTCTCTTGGTTGCTTACAACGAATGTAAATCAATGCAAATGTGATTATAATCAGATATCTTCATGAGTCCAAGCGTCAGACAAAACATGATCAGAATATCTTGATTTACAGTGAGATTGTTATTGAACTTGTTGTTTACATTTGGATTATATAATGGGAAGCATGTGAAGCTTATTGTGGATCTTAGAACCCGCTGGCTATCATCGGACAACACCAGAGCGACGGCTAATATTTCAGGACTTTACTTGTAGTCAGCAGTTAATATGGGAAGGATCATGAATGTCTGGGTCGAGACATGGGTCCATCGTTGTTTACAGTCTGACAAATCACTTGAGATGCCTGAATTTGGTTGAAATGGTCGTGGATCCGATTGTTAGCTGTATGCAAATTTTACTTTATAGAGATTTTAAAAAACCGCCTCTGCTTCTCTAGGTTCACTTATGATGCTAGCCTGGATGCTAACAGGAAGTGTTGGTACATTCATCGCAAGCTTCTATAAACCTGACTGGCCAAATCAATCCCTTCTTGGTCAGAAAGTCTGGTTCCAGGTAGCTTTTACACACACACACACATACAAACATGTATAGCAGCATAACTATAGCCGGTTAGAGCTGGCTCAGGCTGGTCCATGACGACCAAAAGTAACATTTGAAGACATGGAGAGGGTGCCTGCTCCCTGGACCTGGGCCTGATAACTGAAGGCACCCCTTCCCATACTACTTGTTGAATGTAATATCACTTGACAACCATTTGTGTGTGTGTGTGTGTGTGTGTAGGTTCACCGGGGACTGATGATGCTTACATTGGCTCTGACATTTGCATCGTTTTGCCTCCCATTTTTCTACAGGAGTGGTTGGAGCAAGGTACGATTTACCCACACAACCACACAACCACACACACACACACACACACACACACACACACACACACACACACACACACACACACATTTAGTTTGATCATGGCATCTTCATGGGAGTTTGACCTTTGACACAGAAACGTTATGATTCAGACAAACACAGATTTTGATTTACCCCTCAGGCCTACAGGGATGGTGTCTCAATAATTACTGCACCACCTGACGTTTGTTGTGTGGTGTGTGTGTGTGTGTGTGTGTGTGTGTGTGTGTGTGTGTGTTTGAACAGGGTGCAGGTCTTCATCCGTACCTTGGTCTATCTGTTCTTGCATTATCTCTAATTCAGCCACTGATGGCTGCAGTCAGACCCCCACCAGACTCAGGAAGGTAAGTACTCAGACATTAACATCATTCATACACATTCATACTCTGCCAACCAAGCAGTGGGAGCAACTTAGGGTTAAGTGTCTTGCCCAAGGACACATCAACATGTGGCTGCAGGAGCTGGGGATCAAACCCCCAATCTTCTCGTTGAGAGATGATCGACTCTACCACTGAGCCACAGCAGCCCCACAGTTTGTACGGATATAAGTCACCCACTTAACGCTCAAGCTTTAGAGACGAGATCGTCTTACAAAACTGTTATTTATGATGATTTTCTAAAGTTACAGGAGTAAATGAAAAACCACTAAAAGAGCGATCTGCAGTCAAAGAATGTTTGATGTTTAAGCACCACCAGAGTTTGAACTTAAAAGGCAGTACGGTCGGTCGTTCATAGAAAACTAGAGTAAATGTAATGTTTACAACAGAGGATATTTACGCAAAGTTGCAATAATAAGGCCTAACAGAAACCGTACTCACACAAAGTGTAAAACCCGATGGTAAAGCAGACACAGATCATCAGTTCATAGACCCTAAACCTGTAATAACCTAAATGTGCTGCAGAGCACACAGCGTCTTTGTGCTCCTGTGCTGTTTTTATGTAATTTGAAGTTAAACTGTCCCTTTGCAAATAACACTAACCGCAAAACATGTCTTATCCAAAAAACAAGTTACTCAAAGGAACAATACAGCCAAGTACAGGTGGAGTGACATTATTACCGCCTGCTGTGAGCTGGCGGTATTTATAACTGTGAATAAAGCCTGACATCTATAATTATTATAATCAGGGGTTAAATCAGTCCAGGGCCTCCCGAGGGTCAACCATGGCACACATTCACACTTTGTCAGCATTGGTGCAGACGATCTGGAAGCCATTACATGTGACGGGGATGAGAGTGTTTTTATCTGGAAGAGCTGCTCTCCCTGGCTCCTCTCAAGGAGAAGGCTTTGTTTGCAAACCAAGTGGCTGATATCACATCGTTCAGGTCTCAAACTTGTCCAAGTGTCCCCTCCACTCCCAGCTCATCATCTCTCTGTGAACAGAGCTGAGGTCAGTCAGAGAGTGAAGGTGCAGATAAAAGCTTCTCTCCACACCTCACACACAAAAACAACACAAACTGCACAGGTCGTGTTTGTGCTTGAACAGCATAAACCACAAGATGCTTTGTGAACTGGACCTTGAGGAGGAGCAGACAGCGGGGGCGACTGATTCGCAGTTCATGGTGCTATGAGCAGTACCACCGCTTGATGAAATAAACAGTCATACAGTCTCTGCTGTTTTTCATCCATCATCTTAGAGTGAGGCATTACCAAATATAAGAAGTTATGAGTTTTTAAAATATATAATTAATGCATTGATTAATTAATGCAGGATTCAATGAACCCCCTCCTAAACTCTGCCTACATTAAGTTGATAGATGTCCATCATTCAGTCAGCCATCATTTCACCAGGAGAGGAGGAGTCTGTCTGCCTCATCTGCAAAGCATGCTTTAAAACAGCTCAACATACCCAGAAAGTGAGGGAGGTCATGGCCAGTTAGCATCGCTGCAGTTCATTTACATCCGGCCTAACAACACGGGCAGGGTCAATCAGTCTTTCAAGGACAGAGAAGTCTTTGCCAAAGGCTGCTGATCCACTTTTCTGTGACTTCAAGAATCGGACTGAGATCATGGCTGCCGTTAAAGGAAGTGCAGTTATCCAGGAATACTGTTACACAAAGACGTGAGGGAACGGTGTGGATGTGAAGGAGCTCCAGAAGGACAATGAGGCTGCAACAGTGGATTCATACAGTGGATTCATTAATTTCCATTTTTAAAATTCACCAGGAATCATTGTGAAGGAAAGATTTTAAATATAAAACAAGTCATGGATGTTGGAATGAAGACTGAGTTCAGCAGTCTCGAGGAGGATTTTCTGTGCTCAGTTAGAGGAGAAAGGTCAAGAGCATGCAGATATGCTGTTACAGACAGGGATGTAAGCAGAGGTGGACTTTTGGTGAAATTCCCAGAGCATTTTTTAAAGCTCTCAAAACATGCAGAATATGCAGAGCTAGAGGACTTCCAGTGGCTTTTGGATTCCTCCTTTTCAAACAGAGCTCACTAGCCTGCTCAGTGAGCTTTATTCAGAGCTGCAGGGTAGAGATCTAGATGTAATCAACGTGATCAGTTCAGTGAGCACAGAAAGAAAGCTGCAAACGCTGTCAAGAAGAATGCAACGCTCTGACCTCTCCTCTCATGCAGGCAAGACTACAAGTCAGGGTAAAGCTGTCACACAGCTCGACATCGCACATTATGATGAGCAAGTTCAGAGCATCCTGTCAGAATTTGAGAAGCACCTTTGAGCTTGTAGCCAGATTTATGTGTTTTACATTTGGTGCAAGAATTGATGTGGATGACATGTCGTACAGAGTAGTATCAAAGCTATGTCGTTTTTCACCTTCAATCTGAATGTGGCAGAGGCGCAATGGCTGGATGAGGTGATCCCACCTCAGTACTGTCGTCTGAGGTATGGACCTAGTAACAGAGGTGTGACATAGGTGAGGCGGTGAGCACAGCAGGGGAACGCAGCGCTGTGTGTGCGCGTACATGTTTGACTGTGTGTGTATGTGGAGCTCCCCCTGTGCCGTGCTTCCGCAACCTGAAACGCAATGTGAATTCACAGACTGGGACGCCGATATCACGTCGGCTGAGCTTAGTTACGGCACTGAGGGGGGGTAATGTTCCGCTGAGGTCGTGACTGCAGAATCACATTGACATCAAAACCAGGGTCCAACTCCTGTAACAAAAGTATCCCAACCTCCCAAGATGTGCCTTAAACTTAACATCCCTTTTTTTGGATCGACCTATCTGTTTGAGTCTGCTTGAAAATCGTCAAGTCCAAGTACAGATCCACAATGACTGAAGACCACCTTGTGGGCTACGCCGTGCAACCAGCTCGCACTGCCCTGTCGTAGTGCCTTTAGGTCCTTACAGACACTTACATTTATTTCCACTTTTCTAGCTTAGAGGACGACCCTTTCTTAGGTCTGTATCTAGTTCATTTCTCTGTCAGTTGTGTTTGAATTAAAAACAGAGGTAGGACATCAGTTAAGTGTTTGTCATGCTAAAACTAAACCGATAGATCTCTCATTTTAAAACCCCTCTTAAAAATATACTTCAGATATATATACTTATACTTATACATATATATATATATATACTTTCAGACAAGTAGATCAGCATGAATCATGTGTCAAAAATGCGGCCTGCCGGCAGTGGCAGGCTGAAGTTAGCTAAGAGGCAGAGGGAAAATGAAAGGGCACCAGCTGTGTGCCATGGGGCACTAGTTGTCATGAATGAAGAACTGCCACAAGCAGCAAGACCTTTTTTAAAACTCCTCACTTTTCTTCCTCTTCTTTGTTTTTCTATCATCATACTGAAGTTACACAACTAACAGGCATGGGCTGAAAAAATGAAGGTGGGCCTCTTTGGCAGAACATGGGGGCACGAGTATGGGCAGAGAGTCAACCCCCCCCTCCACCCAGTTTTCTAAACATGTTGCTGACTGCATGAATAAGTGACTGAATGGTTTTTTTTTTTGTATTTATTGTTATTTGAATCAAAATGTAATGATAAATCGGTATTATCTGTTCAGGAGATACATCTTTAACTGGGCACACTTTGGATTTGGGACTGCGACGGAGATCATGGCAGGTCGGTCTGTTTTTCAAACACATTTCCCGAACATCTGAGTACAAAATTTTTATTAAAAACACCTTACCTGCCCAAAGTAACCCCCGTGTGTCTGCAGTGATCGCCATGTCCACGGGGATGCGTCAGTCATCACTGCTCCTCCCCCAGCCCTGGGCAACACATGTTCTGATTGGCTACGTGACATGGCTGGTCTCATTCAGGACCGGCTTCCTGATTCACATGCACTGCACATGCACCTTGAAAAAGTGTATGAATTTTATTTATTTGACTTTCACTCTTTTTCACAAATTTTGTTTTCTGATTATCATGACTGTAGACCGAGTTTAAAAACGTCTTAATGTTTCCTTATTTACCTGTGAGGTGAGTAACTGTTCTCTGTTTGACCAGCAGCATTGATCAACTCGGACCAATCAGAATTGATCCCCTCGGACCAATCAGAGAACAACAGCTTGGTAGGTATCATCTGAAAAAAAATCAATAATGTACCTGCACAAGGAGCCTGCTGGTTTACAGTCAGAGCTAAATGGAACAGAGCCCTGTAGTGTTCATTTGATCACATCTTCATCGACTTTTCATGTTAGGCGATGTGTGATAAATGTGATTCCACATTGATCTGATCACACTCGTCTACCTGGAATGAATTTGTGGTCAGCCGGTCTGTGAGCTCCCGGTCTACCCCACCTAGCAGGTCCTTCAATCTCAAGAAAACATCAAACTGTTTTTGATAAATGAACCCATATTAAAGATCTTGATGTTTTCTTTTAGCTGGTTTTGTGTCTGAAAATGTTCAAACAACAACAGTTGTTAGTTCACCTCACATCCTAACCTGTGGCCTCTGGGTGAAGTGCATGGTGGGATACTTTTCCTGCAAAACTGGGCATAAAGAAACAACAGTGAGAAGAGGTTTTTCGATCTTGGTTTTCTAACTTGTGCCTCACTCCCTGTTTCAGAGCGCCTTCATGAAGTCTCTCCTCCTGGCTGTGTTCGCTCTGGGAAACGCTGGATTCCTGGTGGCTTTGTTGTCTTCTGTCGCTAAACTCTGAGATTCAATCTGAGGAAAGGTCCAGACAACAACTGAAAAAAAAACGTGTGACAGACTTCGTTATGATCACAAGGACGTTCACTTTATTACTCTGCAAACATTCCTTCTAATTTAAAACCAGATCTCTCTATTTGCTCATTCTGTTTGAAGTTTGTAAATTATAAGTTATATAGAAGCTGCTGCAGATGTTTTTAATTTCATTTAGTTTAAACGCTCCTGCACTGCACCAAGAAGTGTTGTGAAGAAGTATGTGACCGTCATTCTTCTGCACAGAGAACATCTGAAGAAGGAGAGAAGGAACCGGAGCAGCTCCGTCTGCTCACGTTTATTCACTTTACTTCATGAGCCAAACAAAACAACAACACAAGGATCAGAATCAGAATCAGAATCAGAATCTGGGTTTATTGCCAAGTACATTTACACATACAAGGAATTTGACTTGGTGTATTGGTGCTAAACAATTAACAAGGAAATAAAGCAGAACTAGCAACAACTTAAATAATACAGTATAAGAAGCTATTACAATATATAAAATAGAATTTAAAAATGGAAAATATTTTAAAAAAAATGTAGGAGCTGTGTAACTATGAGAAAGTGACAAAGTAATCATCAAATCTATCCAACCTCTGAACAAAGATGAAGGTTAGCAGCTTATGTAACAAATGTTTACATTAACGGGCCATGGTCAGACAACATAGAAACACAACACATGGCTGACCATCGCTGACCCATGCTGACCAAGATCTCACAATCATTGACAAACATTGGCAAAGTCTTCATCTTCACAGTGTTGCTTATATTCTACTAGAAGGTACAGCCTACAAATTCCTGGCTGCTTTGTTTCATCTCTAAAAGGCTAGAAAGAAGACATCACCTTGACTCTTAAATATCAGACATAAACATTTCTTCAGTCTCAGAGTCACATTTCCTTTTTCAGCTCACAACAGACTCTTCAATCCAAATATAACTCTGCTGCTATGAGGTCTCTTACACATATGTATTACAGCTTCACAAACCTAAAAGAAGAATTACTCAATTCAAAGATATATCCACAAAATGATCAAGATGAATGAATTCATGAAAATACGTACTAACAGTGTTATTCATAGTTAGGCGTGTAGCTGACCTGATTGACAGGTGGGCGCAGTGTAACGGTTTGTCAGGAGGCTTAAAACCCGCCTCAGCTCCAGCTCTCAGCCTGTCGTTAGGTCGACTCAAAGTTAGGCTGAGTCAGCGCCCCCTGCAGGAACAGATGGTCACTCATGCTTCGTCCAGTAATATTTACAGTTTTTGGGTATGACTCCACACCCCCAGCAATAGATAGATGGATAAATAAATAGTGTATTGATCCTGATGGAAATTCAAAAAGACCTCATATATACACACAATGCAACAACATTTGATTTCCTCGACTAAAAATAAAAATAAAATATTTTTATAAACTAAATGAAACACTTGAATCAGTTATTCTGAGAGGTAAAATGATCAGGGGGGCAGAGTTCGCTCCTCCGTAAGAAAGACCAGGACTGAAGAAAGGACGGAGTGTCTCTGTGAAGCTGCAGCCCGTGAAGGAGTAGAGACAAACCGCAGAATCCACGTCATAAAAGGAGACCAGCCCCTCCTCGTAGCTCACAAACACTCCCACCCTCTGGGGCTGGGAGTCCAGGCTGAGGCTGACAACAGGGCTGGAGAGAATCAGGTACTGGTTTCCATTCCTTAAGCCCATAGACCAGTATCCGTGCCCTGGGCTTAATGGGATAATTCCTTTCCTGTTGCCCGACTCCTTGACCAGTCCCAGAGTCCAGTTTGTCTTCCCGGTCACCTGGACCTCGTAGTAAAACCGTCCTGAAGAGAAACTCTGCTGTGCTACGACGTTGGCATAATGAGAGAATCTGTGTGGGTTGTCAGGCAGCTCCCTCCTCACCTCATCATACCTCACCTGTTTGTTATCATCAGACAGGACGAGCCACAGATTGGCTGAATGAGGGTCAAGAACCACATCGACCGGGTACCGCTGAGCCCTCTTCAGGCTGGCCTCATGGAGCAGCTGCTGCTTCTCTCTGCTTAAAATCTCCTCCAGCTCAGCCACAGCTTTCACCACAGTGCCCTGGTAGTCCGGGGGGCAGACGCTGACTTCAGTGGAGTTCTTGGTGCTGGGGTCAGAGGTCATGGATCTGTAGGTCTGCAGGAGGAGAAGATGGTCCTGAGAGCTTGTGAGCTTCCTGGTCTCAGCAGTTCTCTTCATCAGCGCAGAGATTTCTTGTTCCAGTTTCTGGATGAAACCGTCCGTCTCTCGCTCCATCGTCTTCTGCCTCTCTTCAATCGTCTCGATGAGATCGTTCAGGCTTTTCTCCGCGGTCTGCATCAGGAGTGTGAAGATGCGGACGCCGTCGGCTATCTCGCTCTCTGCGTCGTTCTTACTGTGTGTTTTTAAAAGTTTCATTTGACCGATCTTTTGTTTTCTCTCTTGGATCATCTGCTGAATGTCAGCGTCTACCTGCTCCAGCTTGGCCTTCTTTGCTTCAAATTCGTCTTTCAGAGACGACATTTTGTGACCCACATGTTCTGAACATGTGCAGTGAGCGCACACACAGATCTGATCAGTCGTACAGAACAGCTCCAGTGTCTTTTTGTGCTTTGGACACATCCTGGCCTCCATGTTCCCCACAGGATCGGTCAGCAGATGTCTCTTAAGGGAATCAGTGGCCATATGAGAGTCTATGTGGATCCCACAGTAGGAGGCTAAACATGTCAAACACGACTTCATGGCCTTCAGTTTGGTTCCAGTGCAGACGTCACAGGAGACTTCTCCAGGTCTGGCAGCTTTTATCACTAATTCTCTTTGGTTTTTTTTCCCAGCAGACTGTTTGAACTCAGCAGCCATCTCAGATATGAACGTGTTGACGGACAGCTCAGGTCTGGTTTTAAATTCTTTTTTACACATAGGACAACGGTACTGTGCGTTGTTAACGGTCCAGTTCTGCGTGATGCACATTTTGCAGAAGTTGTGTCCACAAGGGATGGTGACTGGATCATTGAAAACATCCAAACAGATGCAGCACAGAAACTGCTCCTCAAACAGAACACAGCCGGTAGCCGACATGACGACACACTAGAGAACAAAAGTGAAAGTGAAATTACTACACACATTGAATCATATTAAACATCATTATATAAAGACATCTTACATTTGTTTCAGCTTATTCAGACCCTGGAGAAGCGAGGACATCTCTCCTGGAGTTTTAAGATTCTGGCCCAACAAAGTAGAAAATAATGCACAGAGTGGAGGGGTCGACACGCACTAGTGATGTGTCATGCTCAAAAGATGCGGCTCTGAGAGCCGATGCTTTGTAGTGAATCAGAAGAGCCAACTCTCATCGAGTGAGAGCCGGCTCCCAGTTTTTTCCTTTCACTGCTTAGCTCTCACAGTGGGTTAGCCCCAGCTCTGCTCATGGCAGAACTTTGTTTTGATTGGCCAGCATGGCCAGTAACCGTGCAGAAAGTAAAGGAATTGGTTGTAGCTCTTTGTTCAGCTATGGACTGAAAAATTCTAAACCTCTAAACCTGTTTGGAGGCTCTTTGATGAAAGAGCTACAGGAGATGGTGCTAGGAGAAATCCTACAGCTGATGCTGTAATGGAGGTGAGATCCTATCTTGAGGAGTCCCTCATCTAACGAGAAGAAGACCCACTGACCTGGTGGCAGGCCAAGGCCTCAGTCTTCCCACGCCTGGTGAAGGTGATGGAGGGGAGACTGTGTATTGTGGCAACATCTTTTCCTTCTGAGAGAATCTTCTCAAAAACAGGGCAGATACTTACAGTAAGAAGAAATCGCATCAGCCCATCCAAGCTGAGGCATCTAATTTTTCGCAAAGCCAACCTGCACTGAGGACATTCATAATGTTTGATTAAAGAGTTCTGGTTCTGTTCTGTGGATTTGTTTGCAGTTTTTTGTATTTGTGCAATTAAAAAGTTTGATTAAAATATTAAACAAGAGTAAGAATGTTTTTCTAACAGAATAAATGCACGCAAAAGGGTTTTCAACACACAAACCATTTATTTTTGCAAAGTTTAGGCTACAAAAGAGCCTAAATTAAGAGCCGTTTGGGAGTCGAAAGAGCTGGCTCTTTTTTGGGAGCTGAGCCAAAAGAGCCGGCTCTCTGAAAAGAGCCGAACTTTCCATCACTAGAGACGAGGACACAACGGAGGAGTGTGCCATAATGTACAGGAATTTGCGAGCCGCAGCTCGTTAATGTAAACTATTTAATGACATTTAACAAGATAAAAAGAAGCAGGCTGTAACTGAGTGACTCGTCGGCTGTTTTGCCGACAGCAGTGCTTATGGAAAGCCCTGAATGAAATAAGATGAACTAACGTATACAAGAGCATGTATTTGTTTTTCTCCATAAGCTTAACGGTACTCCCGGTACCGGAACAATCTCGTATACCTATTCGGTACCCATCCCTGATCATACCTGAAAACGATGAAAAGAACAGCCTGAAGGTCCTGGTTCGTGAATCCTCAGAGACTCACAGCAGTTTCAGTTTCGCACTTTTGAACAAGGAAGTGTTTCAGTACCACGCCTCCTCATTCCTGTAAACTGTCTGTGAGTCATTCAAAGAACATGTTTGCTCTCCTGCTTTGTTATGATTGGTGCATGACTTTGTTGATAACAGAGAGAACACTTGATAATCTTCTGATTTTAAAGTGTCAAAATGTGTAAAAAAAAAAAAAAAGGCTTTAAGCTTAAGCTTACTTATTTCAAAGTTCAGGTAAATGATTGTCTAACAAAAGAACCATCTAAAACACTCGAGCAAAGAAGGGAAATGTACAAAAGATGAGATGTGAACACAGGGAGGTGGACATATTCTAGGAACAGAGACTGTTTTCAAAACAACCTGCTGTATAGCCTTATGTCAAACACAATATACTGCATTCTGGGTATTGTGGTTAATAGAAGTATGCAGTATGACTGTTGGTGGTTACTCTGCAGTACACCAGGCTAAACTGGTTTTCAGTCTTTCAATGAGGAAGTACAACAGCCCAGCTGATGGCAAACTCCTATGGAAAGGTGATTACATTATATATTAACATAGAAAGACCCAGCTCTTTCATGAATACCTACTAAATTAATGATGATGGTCTCCATATTATTGATGATGATGATGATGGTAATGACGATGGTTTTTGTTTGATAACGATGACTTATAAGATGGTTTCTATACTGATTAGAGCTCTCAAGAACTGCCCTCAATGTTGTGCTTTGACTCTGGTCACTTCCTGTCAGCACCTGTGTGTCCAGTCAGACTCAAAGCTGATCGTTTGCTCTTACTGACATTGTTCCCTTTTTTCTAGATCCTTGCTTGTGTTGTACTTACTCTCTGATGTACGTCGCTTTGGATAAAAGAGTCTGCTAAGTGAATTGTAGAATTAGGTGTCCCTGGTATCAAAGCTCGATTTCCTGTACGTCTTTGTCCGAACTAGTTTACTAGTAGAATGTTAAAATATTTATTAGTAAACTAGTAGACAGCAAAAATTCCTAAATGTTAACTAGTGAGGTGAAAAATATCTACTAGTTAACTAGAAAGATAAATTGTGTGTCTTCTAGTTTACTAGTGAGCCTAAATGTCCACTAGTAAACTAGAAAGAGATATATAGGATAAAAGGTTTTTACAAGTTAAGAGCAGAAAGGTCCACTAGAGATGGCTTTATGAGTCTTACTAGTTAGTTAGTTTTCATGATTCAAAGAATCAACAAAGATTAGTGGTGGTATCTTTGTGTGGTTCGGTCTGATTGTGATCCCTTTTTACGATGGCTTTCGAGTTGTGTTTTAACTCCCACAATGCTGTGCGAAATTAAATGTAAAATGTCTCTTCACTTGCGCCTCCAAATCAAAACAAACGAGGATAAAAAATATCAAAACAAGGATAGATGAGTCTTCAAATGTTAAGTTGTTAAATTGTTTCCATGCAATGTGAAGTTTTGTATTATTTACTGAGCCATCGTGCAGATCACATCTGAGTCAGAGTGTAAATAACATGAGGCGGGCTAATGGCGCCACTTCCACCCTGAATGAATCAGACGAAGTAAGAACAAATATTGATCTACTGAACAGTATGTCCTAACAGGATACAACACAGAGAGAAGGGTCTATCTACTGTCATATGGTGTAGGCACTTTGCAATTCCGATGCACCCATTAAAAACAAATGTGGGAAACACATGAAGGGAGGAAGTAACATACGATATGATACACAGGGGAAAGAATTACAAAATAAAACAGGAAATACATACAAGACTAAACTTGGAAATAAATGCAACAAAAATACACAAAAAGCAAACAAGCAACACACAAGACAAAACAAGACAAAATAAATCAGGAAATGAAATCAAAACATTGAAATAAACAATGGACAAAACTGAACAATAATTAATGACATAAAGTCATGATGACTGTCGCATTACCAGCTGTAATTCTACATGCAATATGGGATATTAGTGTGGCTGTTTGGCCCCGGAATAAAAAAATGTTATAGAAGAATTTCCCAGAAGGTGGAAATCTTTGCTAAATTAAAGGTGCACTATGGAGTTTTGGTAGAGAAATATGAAAATTGGAGAAATGTACAGAGTGGTATATGTTCATAACTCTATACACAAACTGTCCTCAGAGATACATTTTGTCCCTGGAACACAGTTATGTTATGAGATGTTATGGTCGGGGTCCCCCAAAAGTCAAAGCTACTCTCCAGGTAGCTTTTTAGCTCCAAACATTTTGTCCAGGGAGCCATTTTTTGGTTGGGGCGCGCGCCAACAAAAGAAAAAAAAAAAAAAAGAAAGCCTGTTTTTACAGCATAAATGAACATGTTTACAGATTAGTTACTGTCATCATGGGCACACACTCTACGAGGTGGGGGAGGGGAATTTTTCAAAACAGCTCTGTGCTGATTTTGAAAACAATACTTGTTATTCATAGTTAGGCGTGTAGCTGATATGATTGACAGGTGGCCGTGATATAACGGTTTGTCAGGAGGTTTAAAACCCGCCTAAACTCCAGCTCTCAGCCTGTCATTAGGTTGACTCAAAGTTGGGCTGAGACAGGATTTCCAGCATGGCGGCTGCTGCCGATGAGCCTCTGGAGCCTCCTGCAGGAACAGATGGCTGAAGTCACTCCATTCACACACATTCACACACTGATGGTAGAGGCTGCTGTGTAAAGTGATCATCAGTATTAACTCATCCATTCATACACATTCACACACTGATGGTAGAGGCTGCTGAGTAAAGAGTCCATCAGTATTAACTCATCCATTCATACACATTCACACACTGATGGTAGAGGCTGCTGAGTAAAGAGTCCATCAGTATTAACTCATCCATTCATACACATTCACACACTGATGGTAGAGGCTGCTGAGTAAAGAGTCCATCAGTGTTAACTCATCCATTCATACACATTCACACACTGATGGTAGAGGCTGCTGTGTAAAGTGATCATCAGTATTAACTCATCCATTCATACACATTCACACACTGATGGTAGAGGCTGCTGAGTAAAGAGTCCATCAGCATTAACTCATCCATTCATACACATTCACACACTGATGGTAGAGGCTGCTGAGTAAAGAGTCCGTCAGTATTAACTCATCCATTCATACACATTCACACACTGATGGTAGAGGCTGCTGAGTAAAGAGTCCATCAGTATTAACTCATCCATTCATACATATTCACACACTGATGGTAGAGGCTGCTGAGTAAAGAGTCCATCAGTATTAACTCATCCATTCATACACATTCACACACTGATGGTAGAGGCTGCTGTGTAAAGAGTCCATCAGTATTAACTCATCCATTCATACACATTCACACACTGATGGTAGAGGCTGCTGAGTAAAGAGACCATCAGTATTAACTCATCCATTCATACACATTCACACACTGATGGTAGAGGCTGCTGAGTAAAGAGTCCATCAGTATTAACTCATCCATTCATACACAGCCGACGTAGCAGTGGCAGCAAATTGGGGTTAAGTGTCTTGCCCAAGGACACATAGGACATGTAGCTGCAAGAGTGGGGATCGAACCCCAACCTTCCGGTTAGGAGACTACTCAGTCACGCTACATGGAAAGCTCTGCCATCAGCGTGTGAATGGGTGGTGTGAAGGTAGAAGAGCTTTGAGTAATCAGAAGACCAGAAAAGAACTAGACAAGCTTAAGTCCATTTAACATTTAGTCTTGTCAATCAATATTTTAAATCCCACTCAACCATTTTCTCCAAAAGCTGCCTGAGTTTGGTTGTAGTTATATGGTTGAGCTTCCTCCCTCGTTTCCAGATGTTTCCATCCTCTGCAAACAGGGAAACACCAGATGCTTTGAATATATTCTTCACTGGAACGTTGAAAAGGAGAGGACTAATGATGCTTCCTTGAGGGGTTCCGTTTTCCACCTTCCTCAGAGAATTCACAACCCTCCTATACACACACACACACACACACACACACACACTCGCACGCACGCACGCACACACACACACACACACACACACACACACACACACACACACACACACACACACACACACACACACACACACACATCAATTCTTATTCCTTTGCACAATGTGACAAATTTGTTTCTCCAGAAAAGGCAAAATCTAGAATCGAAGTGTGAACAACTAGAGATCTGTAGTCGTGGATTTGGATGCCTCCATGTCAACTCTTTCAATTTGGTTACAGAGTAATTCAACATCCAGATGAAATAATCCCCACCGCTGGACGCTGATGATTAAAGAGCAGGTGAACTTTGAGAGAAGATTCTTAAAAGGGGCAGAAAAACATGAAGGGAATGAAGATGACAGTCTTAGTTAAATGTGAGGGTTGAGACATCAACACAGATTAGCTAAACTGACAGCAGCAGGGACATCATGTGAACAGCAAAACACAGCTGAGACAAGAGCAACAGAAGGACACAAAAAGGAGAAGATGTGTGTCACAGTGAGAAGAAGAGAGGGAGAGGAGAAGGAGCAGGAGATGTCAGAGAGAAAGAGGAGTGTGTGCAGGGAGAACGAGCTCTCCCAGAGGAGTTCAGGCTCAGAGGGAGAACACGGCTCACAGGAAGACAGCAGCCGAAAGACGAAGGAAGTATGAACTGGCTTCACGCTCCATGAGCAGTGATCACTGCTGCTAACACGGGGGGAAAGTCAACTGGTTCACGGACGACAGGGATGAAGAAGGAGAGCAGCAGGGGGAAAAAGAGACACGCTAAGAAGAAGCAAGCACAGCTAAATTATTAAACAGAGATCTGGACTAACCCTGGAGTATCTAACCAGCGCTCTGCTAAGCCCAGCAGGGAAGATGTCCAAGTCCTCTCCTCGTCTGGGGCGACCCGGATCAGCCGGGTCTACAGGCACCTGCGTGAGAAAGGAGCTGCAGGGGAATCGCTCATGCATGCTCCGTATCGGAGAGAGGCTGATGAGGGCAGGCAGTGAGGGGAACTTGGTCCAGAGAGTCTTACCAGCCCAGAGCCAGACTTCCTCTGCTGGATTGAGGCAAGGATCTAATGGGCGGACACAAGCTGCAGCCCTGCAGGACGGCACTGAGTTTACAGGACATAACCCCAGCAAAGGTAAGAAGCCTTCCACCAGGTTCTCAAAGAAGCAAACATTATATTTTAATTATGTTCAGTCAGATGTCTGGTAGAAGCTTCACCTCTTGAAACAACCATTTATTGAAGGGCTTCAGTCATTTACTAGCGCTCATGTCGCGGGAGTTGACTTTAACTTCTGGGTTTTGTGTCATAAAAGAGAAAAGATGCCATCATGTCAGCGGGTATCTGTAACATTCATGAAGACATGAAGAGTTCAGTGTTTTGCTAACTTGGGGGACGCTCCAGCTTTCTTCCAGACATAGAGGAAACCTGCTTGTTGTGATTTAATGTAGAAATTTCTAAAATTAAAAAAAAGGATGAATTAGTAGGAAAAAAAAAATCAAAATGATCCGAGCGGTGAAACGTAACTCAGCATGTTCTGTGTTTCATGTGGTGTGTTTGGGTATTTATGTTGATTCATCTGCTGACAGTGGATTCATGAACTGTGGGAGAAATGGGAGAATTAGACGATGCTGGGAACAATCTTATATAATAAAATAAATAGTTAAAAGTTTTTAACCTTTTTGATTGAGACCGAGGGGGAATGTTTTGTCCTCTTCTGCTCAAACTTAATGTCTGTGCAACATAATGTGATTAATTTCATGTGACAGCGAGAGAAATGTGACATTTAAAGTAATGAAGCTTGGTGGCATTTAAACATCAAAAAACCTTCTGAATGTTTTTTTATTTCAGGCATATATTCATCATACAAAAACTTCAAGTATGACATGATCTCTGACTAACATACAAATTGATATTTAAGAATTCCCCTTGTTAACGTTGGTTGAAAGATGCAGTTAGAAAATCACTTTCTGTTCATGCATGAACTCTGATCATGTCGGACTCACTGTGTTAGTCAGCAGCAGGCACTCTCTACTTCACTGGCATTTACTGACACTCTGACCTCTGACCTCTCTGCTCTGATACACTCAAGATGTTTTACTTCAATGCACGGTCTGCGTGAAAGCTGGAATCTGATTGGCTGCAGGGAGTGTACTTCCTGACACGGAACCTCTTTGAAGTAGCTCTGTTGTAACCTCCTGTTTACTGTTCAAAATGAATGCTTATCAGCCTGTGTCTTAAGTAAGTAACCATAGCAACAAGGATTCAGTATGAGCCAGTCTGTTTTTCATTTACAACTTGTTAGTATCTCACCGCTAATGACAACAATGAGAGGCTTTACATTTCTTTAACTAGGTGTTGAATATGAAAACGTTGCTGACAGGGAAGTGACTGTAGAGAGAAAGAGAAGTTATTTACACACAGTGTCCTGCAGTTCATCTGAACGCCACAGGTTGGCCACAGTAACACGCCAGCCGCAGGAATTAAACTGCCCCTCTGAACTTTTGATTGTAAAGAAAGATGGACAACACATCTTCACCTCCTCCATAGAACAGTAAGGCCTAAATACCCCTCGTGAAAGGTGCTCACATATGACATGAAACATTTTTGGAGCCTGCACAGATCGGCTGGTGGAGCCGCAGGATTAACATACCGCACTTCCCCACCCCAAAACACACACTCAACTTACAAAAAAAGATCCCTCGTAGTCCACAGGAAAACAGATCCTTATGTCAGTTTATGTGGAAAGTTCAGTAAACTTCATGTTAGTCTTTGATACTTTTCCTTGGCTGATTAGCTAGCTAACTAGTGCTAACGCTTCAGCTGAGCTATTAGATAGCTATTAGCTATTACTAATGTTATGCTAACAAGATGCAAAGTTAACAGCATTATGTACGGTTGATATACAGTAAATATAATGTGTGAAGGTTAAACAGCAAGACTAGATTTGTGTTAAAAATATAATCATCCATATAATCTTTGCTGAAATGATGCTAGCACATATAATCTGTGTTAGACTCTGTTATCTCATATGCTCTTTGGTGAAAGTTAAATAATACAATGTTTGGAAGTACTTAATATACACTGTGACATAAGCTTTGGAGGATACAGTCGTCAAAGCCTAGAAAAGGTCAGGCAGCTTAATGAATCAGAGACAGCTGACTTTGGCTTCAGGCAACCAGCGCTGGTTTTAGTGTACAGCTCGCCGGGGAGGAGAGAACAGGCTGCACACTATGCTGTGACTGCTTCAGTGCATATATATAACACCCAGTCACTTTAGTAGTGAACACTGTTCCCACTGAGTAGGACCTTATGCAATGTAAACACTGATTGTTTCAGGTGTTAGTCAGACCCTCAGTTCTGTCAATTCTGATTCTAGATTTTATTAATTTGAACCTAGAGAAGAAGGTACATATGCAATGAGTTATAAAGTAAGATATGCAGTGAGCAGGGCGTTACAGGGTGAGCAGAACATGACAGGAGGAGTGAGTTGTCCATGGTGAAGACAGGATGATGTGTTTGAATCACCTGCAGACTGAAGGTTATCGACTGCGTGATAAAACTGAAGTGATCATTCAAATATTAAAAACTGTAAACAGACTCTAAATGAACATCTACGGTCACATGAAGGTGAGCTGCTGTACCTCATCTTTAAAGGACTTTCTATTTGAAACACAAGAACTTCTTGTGTTTCAAATGCATGGGCCAGACGAGGCCATCGAACAGGCCGGGGGGGGGGGGGGGGGTCTGGCACAGCATAGTTCCTAGAGCATGGGAACGTTGTTTCTTCTGAAGGTCATGTGATCTCTGGCAACAGGAACACGGGGCTTTCTGCCCTAATTTTAATAAATACAGTTCAGCTAATGTAGCTTT
This sequence comes from Labrus mixtus, assembly GCF_963584025.1. Classification (NCBI taxonomy): domain Eukaryota; kingdom Metazoa; phylum Chordata; class Actinopteri; order Labriformes; family Labridae; genus Labrus; species Labrus mixtus. The sequence continues at coordinate 2,735,701 of NC_083619.1, forward strand.
TACCCACACGGGCTTCAGTGAGTCATAGAGCCCACAGCAGTGTGTGTGTGTGTGTGTGTGTGTGTGTGTGTGTGTGTGTGTGTGTGTGTGTGTCTGTCTGTGTGTGTCTGTGAAAACACATTAACCTCTTTCTGAGGACATATGTGTAAACACTGTGTAATGAGGCTGCATGTCTGACTCACATGTGAACATACTAAAGCTTTAAATGTAGGGCTGCGATGGAGTTATAAATACAATTCTACATTTCATTCATCAGAGGCTTTTGTACATCAGAGAGTAAGTACAACACAAGTGAGGATATAGAGAGGAGGAAACGTCAGGAAGTGCAAAAGAACAGCTTTAAGTGACCAGAGGTATAACATTGATTTAAATATATCGTCATCAAAATCATCATTATCAGTCTCATCACTATCATTAAGGTCCCTGTAAACAAAAAGAAAAAATGTTTTTTAGTTTTTTATACAAAAGAAGAATGTATTATTAACCACCAGGCCAAATTTCAGCAACGAAAAAAACTTCTAAGTTTGTAAAATGAAGCTTCAAAATCATGACAAATGTAGCTGTTCTCTCACCGAACCCAAAAGAAAGAAAACACACAACATCTTTAAATGGACTTATTGTGTTGTAGCATTCTCTACCATTGACTTGTGTTATAAATGAGTGACAGGTGTCCTCGCCCCGCCCCTCCATCTGCTGATTTATTGGGCTAAATTCATTCAGCCTACACTTCACACCAAAATCACATTTCTGTCTGTCAAAAGAGCCGAAATCCCGACGTTTACTAATCTTAACCTACCTTCAATAACCTAGAGGAGAGCTATGCTTCTAGTGACAGTAAAACTTTTGTCATTTTCTCTGTTTGGGGTCAAAAGCTCCCTGCCTCTGCTGCCTGAGTATGAAGGTCAGCGAGTCATCATCATCATCATCATCATTATGGCTCTTCTCGCTGATGAAGGGTAAAAAGGTCTCTGACCAAGTCAAAAAGTATCTGTGCTCCAGTCAGCCCCGCTCCTCTGTTCTGGGGAAGAGAGCTCATTATTTCCATTCAGTTCATGCAACAGTAAGAGGGGGGATGAGACGTTGTCAGTGTCGTTTCTTTCTGCTGATAGAAGTCCATGTTGAGGATTACTTTTTGTCCCAGAGAGTCACGTAACTGAAACACATGAAGTCCTCCAGGACATAGATCTGTTCTAATGATATCAGATAATGAAGCATGCTTTTTTAATCCCCTTCTTAATATTCACACTTGTTAAGAAGGCAGTCATTTGGAAGGAAATTGTACTAATAACATATTGTTAATAATCAATCACATTATTGTGACTGTGAAGTCGACTCTAGTTTATTTATAAAGCTCAGTTAAAGTCTTTATATGTGATTTTTCATACTTAAATATAATATAAATCAAGTATATCCTCTGAAAATAACTCTGTGAGTCATGACTGTCTACAATGGGTGTAACACCCGAGTCCCACTGTCTGTGATGTTTTCAGAGTTTTCAGAGTCCTATCTTCACTTTGTTTACATCGTCGGGACGGCCGGCTGACTCCTCCCCTCATGTATAAAAGTTGTTTAATTGAGGGACTAGAGAAAAGAAGAATAACATACTGTACTCACTGCTTAACTGTGTTTCTAGATCACGCTCATTTCAGGTAAATTTACATGCAGTGTGAAGATACGAGCATAATAAAGATCACTAGCATTAGCATGCTAACACAAAAATGCAGCGCGAGTTGTTTTGGTTTCATGCTGGTGCTCAAGAGCAACATCTGTTGGATCAAAAAATCACATATAAAGCTCATTTAAAAACAGCAGCAGCTGACCAGAGTGCTGAACAATGTATAAAAAGATAAGAAAAAATACATGAAAACCAATTTTAAATGAGCAAAAAACAAACAACAACAAAAAACAGAATAGTTGGAAAAGACCACCCGCAGGACGAGCAGATTCAAATGCTTACATGAAGGGCTTTCACACTTGCAGAAAACCCCAGATAAACTCCTGATATTTGCTGGAGGAGTTTATGTGAACGCAAACAGCCGAATGATTCACTCGGACTTCCCCCAGAGTTTCCGCAAGTAAATGGTAAATAGACTTGAGCTTGTACAGCGCTTTTCTAGTCTTATGACTACACAAAGCACTTTTTACACCGCATGTCACACCTACACATTCACACACTGATGGTAGTGGTTGCCAGGGAGACCATCAGAAGTAACTAATCCCACACATTATGTAATTACACTGCTGCATTATGTTTCCTGTTCTCCAGTATGTTCTTCTCCACTCTTTAGTTCAGATTGTGATTCCCTTCAAGTACATGTAGCATTGATAGAAAGGTAAATATTCTCATTATAGCGTTGTGTAGCGGACTCTGTTGCTTCATCTGCTTCTTGAAATGTAAAAGCAATGGGGGGTCCGAGTCCTCCAGGCGTGCAGCTTGGGTTTGAATCCGACCTGTGTCTCCTTTCCCACGTCATCGCCCACTCTCTTTCTCGTCTCAATTTTTTTGACTCTCTCCACTGTCCTCTCTCTAAATAAAGACATAACAAGCCCCGAAATAAACCTTACAAAAAAAGCACTGTCAAAACTAAACCCAGGCTGTTAGCAGAGGGCTTAATGGAAGTGGACAGGTGACCTAAGTTATTTGAGAGCAGTTTAAAGGCCAAAAGGCACTGCTCCAGTTGTGCTGTTGTGGAGAGAAATTGTGGACAATCCAGGTTTTTATATCTCTGAGACGATTGCTGTTGTAAAGACAGACTAACTATGTTGATAAATGAAACCTTTTTAATTGTATGAAATGTTTACCAGTGAAAGAGTGAATTAGGGAGTTCGTAAACAAATAAACCAATGTAATGTTTGAAGAAGAATGTGTAGGATGATTTTTGTCTCATAGTTCACTGCACAGCTCAAACATTACACCTTTTGTACATTTTGTGTTTTTTATTTTTTATATTTTTATTTTTTATATTTTACATTTTTGAATTATATTTTATATATTGTATATCTTCTTATTCTGTATTATTTAAGTTGTTGCTAGTTCTGCTTTATTTCCTTGTAAATTGTTTAGCACCAATACACCAAGTCAAATTCCTTGTATGTGTAAATGTACTTGGCAATAAACCCAGATTCTGATTCTGATTCTGATTCTGATTCTGATTCTGATTCTGATTCTGATGAAGCTGAGGATGCTCAGCATGGAGAGCTTTTGGCATTAGGGCAAGGAGGAAGTTCTTCTCTAACGGAGGGAAGTTTAAACAAGATGTGTGTTGATAGATCTTCAGAGAGATAATCTTTCTAAACATCAGGACCGAGCAGTCAGAGGAGAACAGCGCGTCAGGACAGCAGACAAAAGACAGGGTTGGGGCTGAGAACTGAAATCAAATAGTTTGCTAAACAAAATGTGTCTGAGGTTCAAATGTGATGTCAGAACACTTTGGCTTCTCTTCAGATGAATGTGAGAATATCAGAAGTAATATGCACCTCGTCACAGGAGGCAAACTGTTCTTCTGAAAAAGCTGTTGAATTGCTTCGAGGTTTTATTTTCTTCCTTGAAAAAACCTGAAGAAATGTAGTCTGTCTCACATTCTGGGTGTAGACTTTCAACTGGCACTAAGTTCACAGTCAGAGCTGTTCATCCGCTCATCATGACTGAGACCAGCTGTCACTCATAGCTCCAGAGATGGGAAACAAATATCATCCTGAACAAAGTGGTGAAGTAAACGTACAACTGAGGCGGAGTTGTGCAGCCAGTTTTAAGATGATGGTTATCAATGCAGTGTTTAGATCGCCATCTAAGGCCTAGTCGACAAGAAGAGGGCTATTTTTTAAAACTGAGGTTTTCCTCCTGCGTTTAAATAAATAATCCCGTCCAGTTCTCAAAAACATTTTAGTGCACATGAAAACGCAGAACGCACTGTTACAGCTGTCATGAGCATGCTAAGTCAAAAACAATATCCGTGACATGCCTAAAATGTTCTCGGCATTTCCTCTGCAGAGACGATTTCTAATACAAAGTTGTCCATTCAGGTGCCTCTGCCCATCATCATAGTGGGAGCACTAGTTTGGTTACATCTGCCATCGCACTAATCTCATGTAAATGAAAGTGACAGCGTCGCACGATGACATCAAGCGGAGGAGAAACCAGAGCACAGCGTGCCATTACAAGCCCAAAACTCTTGTTTTCCTCGTCTACACAGAAACACCTTAAAGGGAGTTTCTGTAAATCTTCACCCTGGAAGGAGTTTTACAAAGTTTTTCTCTCCGTGCCGTGAGAGATCGTCAGGTGTGCAGTATGAAATGATCTAATTTCACTTAAATGGGACACAATAGGGGACTGTTTGAAAAGGTGGAGAAGGGGGATTATATGTCCTCTTTAATAGGTCCAAAATTATATTATTTAGTCACTGCACTTAATTGTTCAGCGCTAGTGCCAGCAATGTAGTGGCTAGGAGAGTAAAACTCCTCCATGTCAGTGGGTGGCAGTAGGGAGTACATCAATTAACTTAATAAGACAACAGAATTAGTGATGCATGTTTAGTCTGCATGATGAATGTGACGTTGACGAGAAGTGCGACAGCTATGGATAAATATTTGAAAAGGAAAAGTGCAGACTCTGACCAAGGTCCTGGTAAAACTTCTAACCCAGATGAGATGCCTAGTATGAGTGGTGACTGGGAGCTGTTGAATGAGGGTACTTTTCTTCAGGAAATCAGCTCTGTGTACGTCGAAACAGGCCAAGGTTTCACACTGAGGGAGAATGAATCCATTTATAAACTAAACTGTGGATACATGTACTGCATTAGGCTGTAATGTGTCATTTTGTAACACTTTTGGTTTGTAGTGTGCCCTGGAATTTTTCTTAAATCGAAAAGTGTGCCGTGCCTCAAAAAAAGGTTGAAAAACACTGAACTAGAGGACAATCTGTCCCTGCTCTCTACCCTGCAGACACATGTTCTGCAGGTGGAGAGAGACCTGTCAGGTCTCTTCTGAAATGCATGGATTATGATCCAACAGAACCGTGAGTGAAACTTTTTAGAAACAGGAAAAGAGAGTGGGGTGGCACACAAGCTGTGTTTTGTTAGTTCATGTTTTCAGTATTTTGTCATGTCCTGTTTTATTTTATTACTCACCCTTGTCTTTGTCTTCTAGATCCTGCTCCTCGTGTTTGCCACCTTGTGTGTCGGCCCTGCCCCGATTGAACCAACTTGCATCTTGTTATCTTCTGATTCTCTGTGTATTTAATCGTCCGTGTTCCCTCCCTCATGTTAATGACTTTATCAGTGTTTGATTTCTGCCTGTTTTCTTGACCATGCCTTTTCCTGCTCCTCTGGATCTGTTTCCCTGGGAGATTTGGACTTTCTGTGTACCAAACCGGACTGTAAATAAACCTGCCTGATATTACTCTGCCCCTGTGGAGTCGTGCTTTTGGATTGTGTGTACTTTGTGTCACATACGTCCATTAATGATTCTGATGACTGGAGGTCTGTCTCTCCTCGTGATGAATCAACATAAAATATGATAATGTTGTGGTTTTGTCAAACTCTCACTAAATAGACGGCTGAAAACGTCTTACAGAGATCTGCAACAAGACCAGCACCACAGTCATGTTTATGTGTGCATGTTCGTGTCTGTGTTTGTGTTTGTTTAACAAGCAGAAATACTACTTCCCATGGCTTTCCCGTCTCTTTCCAGCTGCTGAGCTGTTACACACACACACACACACACACACACACACACACACACACACACATACACACACACACACACACACACACACTCAGAGCCACCAGGCATGAACTTGGTCAAACAGCACCGTGAACAGCAGCAGCAGCTCAAGCAGACCTATAATTCTCCTCCTCTGCTCTTCACTCTTCTCTGGTGGTATTTCTTCTCATTAGATTTATTTGATGTTTCTCTAGAGGCAGCAAAAGAAAGATGGAAATAAACTAATTTGAGCTTTCTACACAGAATTTCATTTGATTGTAACGGACATATAAGACAAAAAACTGAAATGTCTGTCTTGCACACATGTCTTCAGCACTTATACTTTATTAAAATGTATAATATAATTGTATGGATTATTGTATTTCCAGATTATAAACATAACTAAATAATGTTCTTATATTTAAAAATGCATTTTAAAAAACAAGGGAAGTTGAGACTGATGATACAGAAGATGTATTTAAATGACTGTTGCCTCTAAAGAGTCTGTGTCTCTGGGACTTCTGATCACAAACACAACTTTTCTTCTCATCACAGAGGTCAAGAGAATATCTGTGGCTGTGACACTTTAAAGCGATTAGCATAAAGCTGTTAAGATCAACATCCAACAAATATCACATCCACTCAACTGAGAAAACCTGCAGCCACAGCTGCACAGCTCTCTGAGAGCGTGCTCACGCAGATTTTTGATTTAATGTGTTCTTGAAGGTAAGCAGATATAAAAACAGCAGTCACTCATGTAACCAGCAACCAGCTGTAACAACCTGCTGTAGTAACAACACACTGTAGTAACAACACACAGTAGTAACAACACACTGTAGTAACAACACACAGTAGTAACAACGGTGTAGTAACAACACACTGTAGTAACAACCTACTGTAGTAACAACACACTGTAGTAACAACACACTGTAGTAACAACCTGCTGTACTAACAACACACTGTAGTAACAACCTGCTGTACTAACAACACACTGTAGTAACAACCTACTGTAGTAACAACACACTGTAGTAACAACCTACTGTAGTAACAACACACTGTAGTAACAACCCGCTGCAGTAACAACACACTGTAGTAACAACCTACTGTAGTAACAACACACTGTAGTAACAACCTACTGTAGTAACAACACACTGTAGTAACAACCTACTGTAGTAACAACACACTGTAGTAACAACCTACTGTACTAACAACACACTGTAGTAACAACCCGCTGCAGTAACAACCGGCTGTAGTAACAACCTGCTGTAGTAACAACACATTGTAGTAACAACCGGCTGTAGTAACAACACACTGTAGTAACGACCTACTGTAGTAACGACCCGCTGCAGTAACAACCGGCTGTAGTAACAACCTGCTGTAGTAACAACACACTGTAGTAACAACCTACTGTAGTAACAACACACTGTAGTAACAACCTGCTGTAGTAACAACACACTGTAGTAACAACACACTGTAGTAACAACCTGCTGGAGTAACAACCTGCTGGAGTAACAACCTGCTGGAGTAACAACACAGTGTAGTAACAACACAGTGTAGTAACAACACAGTGTAGTAACAACCTGCTGTAGTAACAACACTGTAGTAACAACCTGCTGTAGTAACAATGCACTGTAGTAACAACACACTGTAGAAACAACCTGCTGTAGTAACAACACACTGTAGTAACAACACACAGTAGTAACAACACACTGTAGTAACAACCTGCTGTAGTAACAATGCACTGTAGTAACAACACACTGTAGTAACAACACACTGTAGTAACAACACACAGTAGTAACAACCCGCTGCAGTAACAACCTGCTGTAGTAACAACACACTGTAGTATCAACTTGCTGTAGTAACAACACACTGTAGTAACAACCTGCTGTAGAAACAACGCACTGTAGTAACAACACACTGTAGTAACAACCTGCTGTAGTAACAACACACTGTAGTAACAACACACTGTAGTAACAACCGGCTGTAGTAACAACACACTGTAGTAACAACCTGCTGTAGTAACAACACACAGTAGTAACAACACACTGTAGTAACAACACACTGTAGTAACAACCTGCTGTAGTAACAACCTGCTGGAGTAACAACACACTGTAGTAACAACACACTGTAGTAACAACCTGCTGTAGTAACAACACACTGTAGTAACAACACACTGTAGTAACAACCCGCTGCAGTAACAACACACTGTAGTAACAACCTGCTGTAGTAACAATGCACTTTAGGAACAACACACTGTAGTAACAACCTGCTGTAGTAACAATGCAAATTAGTAACAACACACTGTAGTAACAACACACTGTAGTAACAAACTGCTGTAGTAACAACACACTGTAGTAACAACCTGCTGTAGTAACAACGCAAAGTAGTAACAACACACTGTAGTAACAACACACTTTAGTAACAACACACTGTAGTAACAACCCACTGTAGTAACAACACACTGCAGTAACAACCTGGTGTAGTAACAACACACTGTAGTATCAACTTGCTGTAGTAACAACACACTGTAATAACAAAACACTGTAGTAACAACCTGCTGTAGTAACAACACACTGTAGTAACAACACAGTGTAGTAACAACACACTGTAGTAACAACCCGCTGCAGTAACAACCGGCTCTAGTAACAACACACTGTAGTAACAACCGGCTGTAGTAACAACACACTGTAGTAACAACCTGCTGTAGTAACAACAAACTGTAGTAACAACCTGCTGTAGTAACAACCGGCTGTAGTAACAACACACAGTAGTAACAACACACTGTAGTAACAACCTGCTGTAGTAACAACACACTGTAGTAACAACCGGCTGCAGTAACAACCGGCTGTAGCAACAACACACAGTAGTAACAACACACTGTAGTAACAACACACTGTAGTAACAACCTGCTGGAGTAACAACACACTGTAGTAACAACACACTGTAGTAACAACCTGCTGTAATAACAACACACTGTAGTAACAACACACTGTAGTAACAACCCGCTGCAGTAACAACCCACTTTAGGAACAACACACTGTAGTAACAACCTGCTGTAGTAACAATGCAAATTAGTAACAACACACTGTAGTAACAACACACTGTAGTAACAAACTGCTGTAGTAACAACACACTGTAGTAACAACCTGCTGTAGTAACAACGCAAAGTAGTAACAACACACTGTAGTAACAACCCACTGTAGTTACAACACACTGTAGTAACAACCCACTGTAGTAACAACACACTGTAGAAACAACCTGCTGTAGTAACAACACACTGTAGTAACAACACAGTGTAGTAACAACGCACTGTAGTAACAACCCGCTGCAGTAACAACCGGCTCTAGTAACAACACACTGTAGTAACAACCGGCTGTAGTAACAACACACTGTAGTAACAACACATTCTAGTAACAACACAGTGTAGTAACAACACACTGTAGTAACAACCTGCTGGAGTAACAACACAGTGTAGTAACAACCTGCTGGAGTAACAACACACTGCAGTAACAACACACTGTAGTAACAACCTGCTGTAGTAACAACACACTGTAGTAACAACACACTGTAGTAACAACCTGCTGTAGTAACAACACACTGTAGTAACAACCGGCTGTAGTAACAACACACAGTAGTAACAACACACTGTAGTAACAACACACTGTAGTAACAACCTGCTGTAGTAACAACCTGCTGGAGTAACAACACACTGTAGTAAAAATGCACTGTAGTAACAATCTGCTGTAGTAACAACACACTGTAGTAACAACCCGGTGTATTAACAACACACTGTAGTAACAACACACTGTAGTAACAACCTGCTGTAGTAACAATGCAAAGTAGTAACAACACACTGTAGTAACAACCTGCTGTAGTAACACCCAGCTGTAGTAACAACACACTGTAGTAACAACCTGCTGTAGTAACAACACACTGTAGTAACAACACACTGTAGTAACAACCTGCTGTAGTAACAACACACAGTATTAACAACCTGTTGGAGTAACAACACACTGTAGTAACAACCTGCTGTAGTAACAACACACTGTAGTAACAACACACTGTAATAACAACACACTGTAGTAAAAATCTGCTGTAGTAACAACCTGCTGTAGTAAATACACATTGTAGTAACAACCTGCTGTATTAACAACACACTGTAGTAACAACACACTGCAGTAACAACCTGGTGTAGTAACAACACACTGTAGTAAGAACCTGCTGGATTAACAACACACTGTAGCAACAACACACTGTAGTAACAACACACTGCAGTAACAACCTGGTGTAGTAACAACACACTGTAGTAACAACCTGCTGGAGTAACAACACACTGTAGCAACAACACACTGTAGTAACAACACACTGTAGTAACAACACATTCTAGTAACAACACACTGTAGTAACAACACACTGTAGTAACAACCTGCTGGAGTAACAACACAGTGTAGTAACAACCTGCTGGAGTAACAACACACTGCAGTAACAACACACTGTAGTAACAACCTGTTGTAGTAACAACATACAGTAGGAACAACCTGTTGTAGTAACAACCTGCTGTAGTAACAACACACTGTAGTAACAACACACTGTAATAACAACACACTGTAGTAAAAATCTGCTGTAGTAACAACCTGCTGTAGTAAATACACACTGTAGTAACAACCTGCTATATTAACAACACACTGTAGTAACAACCTGCTGTAGTAACAACACACTTTAGGAACAACACACTGTTGTAACAACACACTGCAGTAACAACCTGGTGTAGTAACAACACACTGTAGTAAGAACCTACTGTAGTAACAACACACTGTAGTAACAACCTGCTGGAGTAACAACACACTGTAGCAACAACACACTGTAGTAACAACACACTGTAGTAACAACACATTCTAGTAACAACACAGTGTAGTAACAACACACTGTAGTAACAACCTGCTGGAGTAACAACACAGTGTAGTAACAACCTGCTGGAGTAACAACACACTGCAGTAACAACACACTGTAGTAACAACCTGTTGTAGTAACAACATACAGTAGGAACAACCTGTTGTAGTAACAACCTGCTGTAGTAACAACACACTGTAGTAACAACACACTGTAATAACAACACACTGTACTAAAAATCTGCTGTAGTAACAACCTGCTGTAGTAAATACACACTGTAGTAACAACCTGCTATATTAACAACACACTGTAGTAACAACCTGCTGTAGTAACAACACACTGTAGTAACAACCTGCTGGAGTAACAACACACTGTAGCAACAACACACTGTAGTAACAACACACTGTAGTAACAACACATTGTAGTAACAACACACTGTAGTAACAACACACTGTAGTAACAACCTGCTGGAGTAACAACCTGCTGGACTAACAACACACAGTAGTAACAACACACAGTAGTAACAACACACAGTAGTAACAACCTGCTGTAGTAACAATGCACTGTAGTAAAAACACACTGTAGTAACAACACACTGTAGTAAAAATCTGCTGTAGTAACAACACACAGTACTAACAACCTGCTGTAGTAACAACACACTGTAGTAACAACACACTGTAAAATCAACACACTGTAGTAACAACACACTGTAGTAACAACCTGCTGTAGTAACAACATACAGTAGGAACAACCTGTTGTAGTAACAACCTGCTGTAGTAACAACACACTGTAGTAACAACACACTGTAATAACAACACACTGTAGTAAAAATATGCTGTAGTAACAACCTGCTGTAGTAAATACACACTGTAGTAACAACCTCCTGTATTAACAACACACTGTAGTAACAACCTGCTGTAGTAACAACACACTTTAGGAACAACACACTGTAGTAACAACACACTGCAGTAACAACCTGGTGTAATAACAACACACTGTAGTAAGAACCTGCTGTAGTAACAACACACTGTAGTAACAACCTGCTGGAGTAACAACACACTGGAGTAACAACACACTGTAGTAACAACCCGGTGTATTAACAACACATTGTCGTAACAACCTGCTGTAGTAACAACACACTGTAGTAACAACACACTGTAGTAACAACCTGCTGGAGTAACAACACAGTGTAGTAACAACCTGCTGGAGTAACAACACACAGTAGTAACAACACACAGTAGTAACAACACACAGTAGTAACAACCTGCTGTAGTAACAATGCACTGTAGTAAAAACACACTGTAGTAACAACACACTGTAGTAAAAGTCTGCTGTAGTAACAACACACAGTAGTAACAACCTGCTGGAGTAACAACACACTGTAGTAACAACACACTGTAGTAACAACCTGCTGTAGTAACAACATACAGTAGGAACAACCTGTTGTAGTAACAACCTGCTGTAGTAACAACACACTGTAGTAACAACACACTGAAATAACAACACACTGTAGTAAAAATCTGCTGTAGTAACAACCTGCTGTAGTAAATACACACTGTAGTAACAACCTGCTGTAGTAACAACACACTTTAGGAACAACACACTGTAGTAACAACCCACTGTAGTAACAACACACTGCAGTAACAACCTGCTGGAGTAACAACACAGTGTAGTAACAACCAGCTGAAGTAACAACACACTGTAGTAACAACCTGCTGTAGTAACAACACACTGTAGTAACAACCTGCTGTAGTAACAACACACAGTAGTAACAACACACTGTAGTAACAACCTGCTGTAGTAACAACACACTGTAGTAACAACTTGCTGTAGTAACAACACACAGTAGTAACAACCTGCTGTAGTAACAACGCACTGTAGTAACAACCTGCTGGAGTAACAACACACTGTAGTAACAACCCACTGTAGTAACAACACACTGCAGTAACAACCTGGTGTAGTAACAACACACTGTAGTAAGAACCTGCTGTAGTAACAACACACTGTAGTAACAATCGGCTGTAGTAACAACACACTGTAGTAACAACACACTGTAAAATCAACACACTGTAGTAACAACACACTGTAATAACAACACACAGTAGTAAAAACCTGCTGTAGTAACAACACACTGTATTAACAACACACTGTAGTAACAACCTGCTGTAGTAACAACACACTTTAGGAACAACACACTGTAGTAACAACCCACTGTAGTAACAACACACTGTAGTAACAACACACTGTAGTAACAACCTGCTGTAGTAACAACACACTGTAGTAAGAACCTGCTGGAGTAACAACACACTGTAGTAACAACACACTGTAGTAACAACCTGCTGTAGTAACAACACACTGTAGTAACAACCCGGTGTATTAACAACACATTGTAGTAACAACCTGCTGTAGTAACAACACACTGTAGTAACAATCTGCTGTAGTAACAACCTGCTGTAGTAACAACACTGTAGTAACAACCTGCTGTAGCAACAACACACTGTAGTAACAACCCGCTGTAGTAACAACACACTGTAATAACAACCCACACACTGTAGTAACTTTCCCTTTAAGAGCCTTCCACGTACTCAAGCAGTGTACCTTATCATTCTTTACTTTCATTATTTATTTTGTTTATGAGTTATTAAGGATGTTCAAGTCATGCCTGTACAAATTAACATGATTGACAATGAAATGTATATACTGTATTATGGAACGACAACAAGAGACAAAAACTTCATAAAGTAGTTAAATGAAACAATCCATAATAAATTATTTATTTCAAAAATCATTAAAGTATGATGAATATTTCCGCTGGCATCACTGTGTTAGCTAGAAAGCTGCAGAGCTGCTGAGCTAATACATAAATATAAAGATATAAAGTAAGTTTTCTCTGACATCTTTCCATCGTCTATCTGCTGCTGTTTGAACCCCTGAAGTCTATTCTGCGTCCCTGTTCTCATCAAGTGTCTACTTTTCTTTCTCCATTCTTTTGGCTCAAAGTCAAAATCTGCTGCAGCGTGCATCAATAAGCGCTCAGAGCCCTGGGAAACATCTCCAGAGTATATTTTTGATCTTTCAGGCTACATGTGGAGCCACTTGTCTCTGCAAATAAAACTCATGCTGCAGTTTCTGTTGCTTATTTTAAACCATGCCCACAGTGGGACTATTTCTGTCTGTTCCAAGAACAAATCATATGACTGAATGTGTTAGCAAACAAGGGGAACAGTGATTTAATTTGTTAAAGCAGACTTTTAACCTTTAATCCGATGAGAAAATCATGTTGTGCACACTTTTTTTTAACATTTAAATGATACTGCAAAGACAATGGACCAAATACTACAACACAAACACAACTTAATACAGTTCATTACAGATACATGAAGAAGACATTTTTGCTAGAGAACACACTTTGGTAAGATTTAGAACCAAATGTCAGAGTCCACCTGTTGGCCAAAGGATGGTCAAAATCTTTAAACACACTGTGAGAGCTCCTTTCAGAATACTTTTGGTGAATGGTAAATGGACCTGAGCTTGTATAATGATTTTCTACTCTTCTCAAATGTTTTTACACCACAGGTCACACCTATACATTCACACACTGATTGTAGAGGCTGCTGTGTAAAGGTGACTTGGTGACTTTCTGCATAAACAAACTAAAACTGCAGTAAAAAGTATTTTGAGAAGCTAATCTTTGTCTTAATCTGTGGATTAATGCTTGAGTAGAGCTCAACCTGTTTATAACATCACAAAGAGATGTGTTTGTTTGTGATCATCAATTCACCAAAAGACTTTCAGATTTTTGCTCCTTGCAGATTGCTCCAGATTGCACAGCTCACACTGACCATTAGACCATCAAACTGGAACATGGACAGTTATTACAGCTTTAAGGATAAGTTTTCCTTACTCCATAAAGACACTGGACACAGTAATCACTCCAATAACAGCTTCCCTGATTCCATGTTGGCTCTGAATGAAACATCTCGACCACAGGGTGAGCCTGTTTTTTTTTTTTTTCTAAAATCTTTGTTTCTGCTCGAACACAGAAACTGAAACAGAAACAATTTGAGCAGCGTTTTCAACAGTCCTGAGAGTTCTGTGGTCTTCAGGTGTAAAACAGAGCACAAAATATAAAAACATTATTAAATGATGGTGTATCGATTGTTAACCTGCAAATGACTAACAGGCTAATGGACTGACTGTCTGGATGACTGACTGTCCACACTGTGACCAAATATCCACAAAGACCAGAGCTCAAATATATCTCCAGGCTCCAACTGAACCAGATCAATCAGATCTGATTTATTATGAGAGAGAGAGAGAGATAAAGAGAGAGAGGCAGGGAGGGGTAGAGAGAGAGAGAGAGAAAGAGGGAGAGAGCAGGGCATGGAGGGGTAGAGAGAGAGAGAAAGAGAAAGGCAGGGAGAAAGAGAAGGGGAGAGAGAGACAGGAAGGGAAAGAGAAAGTGGGAGAGAGCAATGCATTGAGGGGAAGAGAGAGAGAGAAAGAAAGAGATGGAGGGAGGGAAAGAGAAAGAGAGAGCAGCATGGAGGGGGAGAGAGAGATAGAGAGTAAGAGAGAGAGGCAGGGAGGGAAAGAGAAAGAGGGAGAGAAAGAGGGAGAGAGAGAGATAGAGAAACAGAGAGAGAAACCTGGAAACAGCCAGTGGCACCTGTACACACACACATACACACACACATCGATGACAATAAAGTTTATTTAATTGAATTGAGTTGAGATGGGGAGGGGGTTAGAGGAGGCAAAACAAGCTCTAATAGTAGAAAACTAATTCTTAAGTATAAAAATCATTTATTTTTTCACCTTTGCATCTTGTTCAGACTCTTTGCCCTGACATCTTTGGTTCAGTCAGCGAGTAAATACCTGTGAGATACATAAATAAATGTTGTCCCAGTCTTCTTAAGCCTCAGACGTTTCCCTTGATGTTTCTGACTGAAGCTCTTCTCAGGTTTAGGAGCTGTAGTGAACTTTAACTGGAGGCTTCAACAGAAAGATGAGTGAATGATTCGACTCGACAGGATGACAGACCGGACCTGGAGACATCAACTGGTCGGACTGCAGAGGTTTTTGATTTTTTACCATAGACTGTATATATAGGGAGCATCAGTTTGTGAGCTGCTGTTAAGAGTCATTGAGTTCAGCATTTTGAAATGTCACCATTATCACCAATTCATCACGTTTTAATTTTAATGTTGTCTTCTCATGAATGATCATGAAAATCGAGATTAAACGATTACTGTGCTGCATGCTGTTTTGCTTCTTTTTTACCAAAGGTTTTGTTGCGTGTGTTAAATGTGTTTGTGGTTATATTTTTGGCCACAAGATTAAACCACCACTGCCTCAAGAACATAGTTGAATGATTGGTATTTATTTATTATATTTTATCATTTTTATGTATTTCAATTTTTTTTCCCTGGAAGGTGAAAAGGTGCGTTTCAGTGACCTAAAACACAGTTTGTGTACGAAACCCTCCTAGTGTGGACTAGGCCTTTATGACCTGTGAGATTATTCTTGTTGCATCTTGTTGATACTGTTGGGGAGCTTTTGGATCTGTCTCTAACAAACTGCAACACAGTCTCATGTCAAAATGTGTAATACCTACGTTGGTCCACAGCGCAAAACGTAGCAGTTTCACAATAAGGGCTCTAAAATTGTGACATGTCTACGTTTCCTTTTGTCTATTCTTTTGTATAGGCATACCTCAGGTCACGTGACTGCCCAGTTTTCCCCTGGCGAAAAAAAAAACATGGCGGACATCCCTTCTATTTTCGGTGGAAAATGCAATATTTTAAGATAGTTTGAGGCTTAAGTGTCGTTTTGATAACCTTTCTGATGACAAATGTACATTGTATCTTCATAATCTTCGTTCGGTTTATGTTTATGATCTTTAGTTTGTTCGTTTCTACGAAGATAGAAAAACGTTGGACTGTTTTCTACTGTTGCTATGGTGGTTGCTATGGACGCTATCAACAACGAACCAGAAGGAAGTGGACGTTCGGTTCGCGGCTCTTAAAACGGGTTACATCAGACCCTAGACATCAAACTAAACTCCTATGCAATAAATAATGATTTCTGTTACATTTTTATGGATGTCTTTCATTACAACCAAATTTAATAAAACGATTGGAACAGATCGATGCATATTAGCAACATTATAAACTATAAAATGTAACAATACATAAAGACAATACTGTACAATTTGTGTGATTTATATTATTTTATTTAACGATAAGAACTACAAACGGGTGCATGAAACTGACATCAAATAATGACGTATTGATAATCATCACTTGTGAGCGACCTCTTTATTAGATCTTTCAGGGGGTATTTACTGATGTTTTTTAAGGTTGGTTGCAAAAACACATCTTAAATCTGTGTTAAGTTCCCATTCCAGGAATCTAAGCAAAAAGCCATTCAAAAAGCCCATTATGCTATGGTCTGCCAGTGTGCTGCTGACATGTGCAATCGTGCAGTCACGCCCACTGTCGGTTTAAAGGCAGAGGGCGCATTCACTATCGATTCAACGCCCCCCGTACATTTTATGTACTGGGCTTTGAAAGAGCTCTATGAAAGTATGACTGCAAGACCCCTTGCCTATGAAATGAGAATATTTAAGTTTTTGCTGAAGCTGAACGACATACATCGTTGGAAAGGTCTCATCCTGGAGAGTAACATATGTGAAGATGAGGCTTCTACATGACCCCTGTTTTGAAATAATGCCCTTTGAACCTTGACCCAAGGGCATGTTTGAAGGTTTATACCTCAGCAACAAAAGGGGCTACAGACATGGGAATAACTGTGAGGGTCAGCTCACCAAAAAAACGGGGGGAGCTGCTATATATGGTTAAAATACAACAAGTGTATGAATTATTTTTTAAATATCTCATAACATAAATGTGTTAACCATCCAATTAAACTCAATTAAATATATATTACTTCTTAGGTAAGGGAAACACTGAGATTTGTCTAAAAGACTACAATTCCTCAGAGTCAAGTCATACAGCTTGATACTGAATGGCGCCATAATTGTAGTCTTTTCCGTTTCCAAAAAAAGGTTGTAACTAGGATTATAAAAGGCTTACAAAAAACATATTCACTGAATATGTCACGGATCTCGTGTGGCCGAAGTATTTATTGCATAGTACATATATGATCTATGTTAAAATAAAGTACATATATCAGTTCATTTTGGATATTTTGACTGTTATTCTAGAAACGGGAATTTTGGTAGTTATGTCTGGCGTTGTGCACAGAGGGAACATAGTTAGGGTTGTAAAAAATGTATATCTACCCACTGTATCAAATATTTACTAAAGCCGAATAGGTTTTGTAAAATAATCTAGACTACATATATATTGTAAAAAAAGTGGTCAAATCAAACCTGTTTTAAAAGATAGTATTAATCTGTCAGGATTATTTAGTTAAATAAAATCATATAAATCACACAAACTGTACAGTATTGTCTTTATGTATCAGGGATTGTTACATGTTATAGTTTATAATGTTGCTAATATGCATCGATCTGTTCCAATCGTTTTATTAAATTTGGTTGTAATGAAAGACATCCATAAAAATGTAACAGAAATCATTATTTATTGCATAGGAGCTTAGTTTGTCTAAGGATCTGATGTAACCTGTTTTAAGAGCCACAAACCGAACGTCCACTTCCTTCCGGTTCGTTGTTGATAGCATCCATAGCAACCACCATAGCAACAGTAGAAAACGTAACAGTCCAACGTTTTTTCTGGCGAGACCTGAAAGACTGAATAAACGATATCATTCGCAATGGATTGTGGGATGGGTAGTTCCTTGACTCCGGACGAAAATTATGTACACAGTCTTGAACCTATACCTTTGTTTCAGTTTTTAACGCCGTTTTGGTGCCAAATTGAATGTACTATAGTCACGAGTGTTGGGGTAGCTTGTTGTCTTGGTCCCAGGCACCAATCTCTTGATATAAGGATTTTGTGAAAAATCAATGGAGGATTTGAATGGGAAAATTTAATTCCGGAACCAGAGCAGCCGAAAAAAGAGTTGCGAACCGAACGTCCACTTCCTTCCGGTTCGTTGTTGATAGCATCCATAGCTATCACCATAGCAACAGTAGAAAACGTAACAGTCCAACGTTTCTCTAGCGAGACCTGAAAGAATCTTCGTAGAAACGAACAAACTGATGATCATCAACATAAACCGAATGAAGATTATGAAGATACAATGTACATTTGTCGCCAGAAAAGTTATCAAAACGACACTTAAGCCTCAAACTATCTGAAAATAGAAGGGATGTCCGCCATTGTTTTTTTTTTCGCCAGGGGAAAACTGGGCAGTCACGTGACCTGAGGTATGCCTATACAAAAGAATAGACAAAAGGAAACGTAGGCATGTCACAATTTTAGAGCCTTTATTGTGAAACTGCTACGTTTTGCGCTGTGGACCAACGTAGGTATTATACATTTTGACATGAGACTGTGTTGCAACCTGAGAGAACTGAGCTTTATGATGCTTGTGTATCTCCCATATTGAATTATGCTGCTGCAGGGGTATAGGGTTCATAAAGTTCATATGTTATGCAAAAACCACTTCACCATGTTTCTTTTTTTTCTTTTTTTAATTCATTTTTGGGCTTTTTGTGCCTTTAATGGAGAGATAGGACAGTGGATAGAGTCGGAAACCAGGGAGAGAGAGTGGGGAATGACATGCGGGAAAGAAGCCACAGGTGGGAAGTGAACCCGGGTCGCCCGCTTGAGACGACAGCCTCCATACATGGGGCGCGCGCACTAACCACTGCTCCACTGTTCCACCAGTGCCCCACTTCACCATGTTTCTCTAACACTAACATGTTTCCCTCGTCTGTCTACAAACCCCCCCAATGATGAGAAAAGTCCATCCTCTCCGTCTTCTGCCTGTTCCACTTTTCAGAAAATGTGTGCTCAAACAGACCGTTTGGAGATGTTCCCTTCATGACATCACAAAGGCAGTAGCCCCTCCCCTGGGTGGGTGACACTCCCACAGCTAGGTGTTTGTTCTGCCCTCTGAGTCTGCCTTTTCACCGTAAACAATAGTACATGGAGCGAGAAAGACCGAGACACCCAAGCCCTTCCAGAGAGGGGGCGTGGTCAGACACCGCTCATTTACATATTTAAAGGTACAGACACAGAAACAGCCTGTTCTGAGCAGGGCTGAAATAGAGGGGTTTATAGGCATGATCAAATACAGGATCAGAGTGGATTTAGAACAAGAAACTTCACACACATGTTTTGGGGAGCTCTGACACTTATTTAAACTGGTTCAAAAGGATGAGAATATGTGGCCTTTAAAGACTACGGAAATGTCGATACTGTACAGAATAGATCTATATGATGTTTTCTAGGGTTCACAGATTTGCTCCGATCCCAGCAATCCAGGGATACATGAGCTGACCAGGGTCTGTAACGAAAATGTGAAAGGATCCAATTGTGGAATCAACTAATCAAGCATTTTAAATTAGATTTCAGACCAGGGTTATGTTTGTCTGCAATTCCTTTAAACTGACGGATTAAGTCAGTTTGTAAATTATGTCCATCACATTAAGGAAATGAATGGATCGATAACCGATTTTTTTACCTCCCATCTTTCTTTCCCATATTTCAATATCCTTTGTTACCATGGCCTACATGTGAAAACTTGAACGCTGACATGTATTATAACTTATGCTAAGGGGTGTGGGCTCACCTTTTGGGCTATTTGGGGTTATCCAGTAGGAACAGAGATGGGAGGCATCAGAAAGCTCCTCTCCTTCATGATGTGTTTTAAGTCATACGGCTGACTGGTGTGATTGGCGTGCACATAAAGAAGCTGCTTCATACTCTTCTCTGATATAACCTATAAATGTGTTGGCTCATGGAGGAGTTGGTTGTAGCTAGCCAGTCATGACCTAAGTTGTGGCTTTGTATGACAACAAAATCATTACCTTTGTGTAAAGATTTGAGGATGATGATTAACAAAAGTTTAAGTCTACAATTCCCAAAGGTGAGCCCCCCCCCCCCCCTGGCGGCCAGCATGGGTACTGCAGGTAGGACATGAGAGGTCCCCCACCCAACACATTTTTAAACTGACTGGATGCTTAAATCATGATTTCATCCTATATAAGTCAACTGAGGGGCGCCTGGTGTTTTACATATGCCTTCTTTAAAATGATGGATTATATAATTTACTCTCTTCCATTGTTTCTCCTCTGCTCCTTTTCTCTCGACCTTCTCTCTGGTGTTGGTTTCTTCTCGTTCATCTTTGTCTCCTCTGTCTGATTCCTATCATTCATCCTTCTCTCCTCTGTTTGTTTTCTTCTCCCTTTTTCTTTTAAGATCCAGGAAACTCTTCTTCCTCTGTGAAGGACAGCAGCAAAGAGCCTCCGATGCAGAAGAAGAATCACAACTCGAGCAATCTGTTCAGTAACCCTGGTTCGGTTCCTCACTCCTCCAGCACCTTACCTCGAAGCTACACCACCTCCGCCTCAGGAACCAAAGACAGCCAATCAGACAGCCTGATGAAGATGAAGGATGTGGAGAGGAAGAAGGAGGTGTTTCTGGACATTTTGAGGCAGAAGTACCCTCACCATGCCGCCATCATCATGGGACACCAGGTGAAAGAACAGATTATTTTGAAAGACATCAGATGATACAACTGTCCACAGCATGCTTTGTAAACATGAGACAAACACGTGCCATAATTATCTTTTTGTTATTTAATCCATCTGAAAGATTAACAAAATCCATGCTCAATTAAGAAGTGGACAGTCTGCCTATAATGAGAAACGCACACACACACACACACACACACACACACACACACACACACACACACACACACACACACACACACACACATATGGAGATATGCTCGGATACCTCCAAATTGAAATACACTGATTGAGGTGTGATCCTTCCAGTTTAACAATAGCTTGTAAAAAGATCATGTCGTTCACAAGCACATTCTCTTCCATCATTTCCAGACATTGTCAGCATCAGAAAATCAATAACAAACTCTAAACCAATGATGATGGTTGAGCAGAAATAAACTGTTGTCATGACTCCTGTGTCCTGCAGAAGTTTGATCTTAAACATGTTTGTGCAGTAAAAGTTACTTTAAATTTAATAATGAGAGGATGAAAATAAGTTTATGTAACTGTAAGAGGTGTGTGTGTGTGTGTGTGTGTGTGTGTGTGTGTGTGTGTGTGTGTGTGTGTGTGTGTGTGTGTGTGTCTGTAGTAAGTTTGTTATCATGAAGGCAGACTGTTGTCAGACTGGTAGAGCCAGCATTATTTGTGGAGGTGGAGCTGTGTTGTAACAGCAGACAGAGACACACACACACAAGCACACAGACGCACACACAGTCAGGTGTACAGAAAGAGGAGATTCTATTGGACTTTTTTTGTGACACTCAAACATCCTGGACAGAGGAAACTGTAGCAGATTCTTTTTTTAAATTTATTTGCAGCCTAATGTCAACTTCACTCGTAGCTTAGCTTAGCTTAATTTAGCTTATCTGTGTGTTGAAGTTGGCAGCAGCAGCACCTGCAGCCTCCCCCTCCAGGTAAGCTTGTTTAACCTGTTTCAAACAGCTCAAACTAACTAACAGATCCTCTGTTTTCTGTTTATATTCTGCTTTAGACCACACAGTTCTGTTTCTAACCAGAAGTGTTTAAACAGCTTGGTAATATAACTTAATCTGACAAAAGTCCTCACTTTGAGTGTGAAGAAAGAGCTGCAGGCTGTTCATGTGTTCACCTGCTGATCGATGGCCCGTTCACCAAACCCTGTTGACTTCTGAACTTTTAAAGATGAACTTAATATGCTAAAGCTACATTTAAACATGATATGCTTCAGTCCACTCTTCTGTTCATACATGACATAGTTGTGACTGCAGAATCACTTTGTGTGTCCCAGCAGCATTAAGGTGAGCTAACTGTTTCATTAAGATGTTAGGTGTGTAACACTTTATTTTTCATGTAATGGAAGAAAAAAACCCTGATGTTTCTTTGGCTAGTGATGGCATCATGAAGTATCATCACACCTGTGGAGGATTTCAACCTGTGACTGCATGTTAGACAATCTTTTATAAAGCACTTTGAAAAGTTACTCAGTGCTTTTAAGAAAAAAGAAGATTAACATGTTAACAACTATAAAAACCTGTGTTGTTAAGTAAACATCGCTAAGCAAAATGAGCTGCTTTATTATTCAAATGGTAAACAAAAATAACAATATTGAAAAAAACTTGAAAGTGTCTTGTTACAACTTGGATATTTGACTGAAAGTTAAAAAGGTATAAAGATAGTAAATGAAGTCGGGGACTCTGTAAACAGAGGAGAAGTGAGCTGCATTATGAGTGTTATGACATTTTAAGCTTCATTAAAATGCAGCTGCAGACACAGCTGGGTGTAGACCGGTGTTTGATCCCCGCCTCTGTGACATCACTAGTGTGCTCAGATTACTCTGACTTATTAATCAGTCCATTTCTGTTTGTACAACACATCATCTTAACAAAGGTCAACTCAGTGTACTCTTAGAGCACATTTATTTGCACCCTCTGGGCTCCCATACTGTCCGAGGTGTGTACTGTGCACTGCTGTGCATTACCTGTTGTTGCCCATAGCAACTACATGGTGCTACAAAGGTTGATAGTCTTGTAGCATGATAAACAAAACGTCTGTGACATCTTTCTTACCAAACACAAGTTTATCATTGAAACAGGATGTGGCAGAAAAAAGACGTTAACTTTGAATACACAAAATCCAAACTTTAAGAACATATACATTTTCTTTATTTAACATATTAAATAATAATAATTAACTTAGCTGTTACTGCTAATACTACACATACTTTTGACATTGTAGCTTTACATCTGTCTGATTCATTGTCTCTCTCCTTCTTCCTGCATCTCCCTCTATCCATCTTTCAGTTTCATCAGATGTCTGTTCATCATGAGTCTGCTTCTCATGATGGATTCATGTTGGGTCTTTGTAGAAAACAAAACAAAGAGTAAGGTCTTTTTCCTGCTCTTTTGTAAAGTGTCTTAAGTTTACATTTGGTATGAATTGCTGCTATACAAATTAAGATCGATTGATAGACAACAATAGACGTTTTTTTCCCCCCATTTTGTGTACCTGCCCCCTTTTTAACCCCAAGTTTCTCCCGCTGCTTCGTCAGCGGAGTATGCATGTGTATGAATGGGATTAGTTACTTCTGGTGGTCACCTAAGGCCGGTGACGTCAACAGCGCTGCGCTTTTTCTCCTGACGGCGGCCTTCTGCTGCAACACTCTCTACCCGTTGAAAACAACTGAAAAAAGACGGCCACTTTACTCAGCAGCCTCTACCATCAGTGTGTGAATGTGTATGAATGGATGAGTTAATACTGATGGACTCTTTACTCAGCAGCCTCTACCATCAGTGTGTGAATGTGTATGAATGGATGAGTTAATACTGATGGACTCTTTACTCAGAAGCCTCTACCATCAGTGTGTGAATGTGTATGAATGGATGAGTTAATACTGATGGACTCTTTACTCAGCAGTAGTTGGATTCAGTTTACAGAAAGTTTCTCTCATGGTCAAAATTAAACTGTCGTTGATTGCACCATGAAAGTTTTATTTTCCATCATCTCTGCCAGCTCCAAAGTCTAAAGAGATCAGTCAAGGATATTCAAGCCGATACACTCATAACAGACTGTCGCTCTGTGATGTTTTGTGTCTGCTGTGGAGAAGAGGTGTCAGCTCCTCTCTCAACCAATCACAAGACGATTGGATCATTGGAATTTAAACAACTCTGATTATCAGTCGGACTCGGGGTTGCTCTTTCATCTGAGATCCTGTCCCAGATTCCTGTTCTGCTGGTGTGTCTGTGACTCATGTTTAGATTCTTCAGGTAATCTTCAGGAGGTAAAAACCACCATCAGTCTTTTTAAACACGACAGCAGTAGGTGAAGTCGTGTAAATTATCTCAGCTCTGTAATCAGAGCTTTTAAACCTACCTGTGTGTGTGTGTGTGTGTGTGTGTGTGTGTGTGTGTGTGTGTGTGTGTGTGTGTGTGTGTGTGTGTGTGTGTGTGTGTGTGTGTGTGTTAAAGAGGAATGCACAGCAGTGTTTCATGTGTGTGCCTAAATGAGTGTGTCCTCCTCCTTGTGTATTAAGCAAGCAGCAACCTTTGGGTTCGAAATGAAGTCAATGCTGAAATCCAAAAAACTGTAGTTCCTTGAGTGTCCACTTGAGGCTGTCTGCAGACCCCTAGAAGTCCCATACACACCCGTGTCAAAATTCCCATTTTGACAGCAGATATAAACATTTTGGGTCTGAGTTTCTAACCCATTCTTTTTGATGTTGTGAAGGATAAAATAAGGTTATATGTAATTAGGATGGTGACTGATCTGACTGCCTGGTGGACACCTTCAGCCTCATTCACTAATGCGTAGTAAAAGTTCTTACTCTGCGCATAAAATAAGTGCATATGCAAAATCACGTCGATCATGACGTGTGTACCAGCCAATTAAGTTCTCACCACCTTGCGTTTGTAAGTGAATCTGAATAATTCTGAATTGACAGATGCGTGCCCTTTTCGTCGTTTTAGTACCTCACCAGCGTCCTTCATGAATACACTGGTCAGATTTTGGGGGGGGGGGGGGTCAACTGAGTGCCAATGCAGTCACAGATTGAATGCTCACAGTATTTCAAAAACCACTCTTCATTTAATCAAATCCTAATAATAATAATATTTAATGATAATAGTATTTAATAATGATAATAATATTTAATAATAGTTTTAATAATAATAACAATATTTAATAATAATGATAATAGTATTTAATGATGATAATAATAATTAATAATGATAATAATATTTAATAATAGTATTTAATAATAATAATAATAATATTTAATAATAATGATAATAGTATTTAATAATGATAATAATATTTAATAATGTTTATAATATTTAATAATAATAATATTTAATAATAATGATAATAATATTTAATAATGATAATAATATTTAATAATAATGATAATAGTATTTAATAATGATAATAATAATTAATAAGGATAATAATATTTAATAATAATGATATTTAATAATAATAATATTTAATAATAATATTTAACAATAATATTTAATAATAATAATAATATTTAATAATGATAATAGTATTTAATAATGATAATAATGTTTATTAATAATAATAATAATATTTATTAATAATAATAATAATAATAATATTTAATAATGATAATAGAACGTGTGTGATAGTGTGTGTTTTGAGCAGGGATGTAAGGAGGTCACAGATGATCTGATGACTTCAGGCAGCTCGTAGCTTCAGGCTCCATGTGGGAAACGCTCCGCCACCTCCACTTTTGATCTCAGCAGCAGACTTAACACCAACTTAGCACATATAACATCATAACAATAAAACCATACAATCCAACAGCTTGTATTGTTCATACAGCATTAGAAACTCTAATATGTAACAGGTCATATTTATACAGCACAGAGAACAATTAACACCTCATCATCTTTTTCAAACACAGACTACAAACAAACAGACTCAACTTGACTGTTTCTATCTGCTGTCTGTGAGGAAGAGCGGGAAGTCACATGAGGCAGCTGAAGTCTCTTTGTGCTTTACTGCAAAGTTTCAGCATAAATGCCGTTGCAGAGGTTTAATGAAAATAAAGCAGCATTGAAGCTGTGTGTGCACGCCCCGTGGAGATCCGCTGTACAACAATCCAGTCCAGTCAAGATATAGTCAAGTGAGTTCTGCACAGTCTATAACACAGAAGGGAGTCGTACAGTGTAGACATTTCGTTGTGTATGGCTTATTTTTTATGAAACAGTGTTTTGACCTTCCTCCTCTCACACTCACTGTGTCTGCATTAATCCGGTGTCGCAGCAATCAGTAGCCTGCTGTAGTCTGTAGCTATTCTTTTTTTTTTTTTTATGATTTACTTTTGGGCTTTTTTGTGCCTTTAATGGAGAGATAGGACAGTGGATAGAGCTGGAAATCAGGATGAGAGAGAGAGTGGGGAATGACATGCGGGAAAGGAGCCACAGGCCGGATTCGAACCTTATCTGTAGCTATTAACTGACCCTTAAACAACACAGTGCTTAGTTCTGTCCAAACACACACACACCCCTTCTGTTGTTTTATCTTACTCACACAACACACGCTTCATGAGCAGCCAGTTCAAAGATGAACAACTTGTTCATCTGTTCCATGGTCAACTTAGTCAAATCCTTGTAAACAAAAGGCCGGGCCCTGCCCTCAAATCTCGCTCCGTAGTAAGTTTTCTCTCTCTCTCTCTCTCTCTCTCTCTCTCTCTGCAGCCTGGGAGTACCTGGTCCTCTGACAGCGCCCCCTCAGCTGGAGGGCTGGTCCCAAAGGAGCAGCAGGATCCTCAAGAGACCATGTCTGACTCAGACCTGCCCTCCCCCTCAGCCCCCTTCACACGGGGCTGCAAGACCAGAGCAAGTCTACCTGTGGGGAGGTCAGGAGGTCACACAGGAGAGAGGCCGCATGGTGGGGTCATACATACTGGTCATGGTTGATTGATATATTATGTGGTGGAATGTAAAAACTGCACATGTGTGTCAGGGACTCACTCCCTCTCTGCTTGTGCTCAGGTGTGGTGTACTTACAGTATGGGGAGGAGACTAAACAGGTGAGGATACCTGCTGAGATGACCACTCAGGACTCTCTGCACGCTCTCTTTGTTACCGCCTTCCCTCATCAGCTCACCATGAAGATGCTGCAATCTCCCAATGTGGCAATCTACATCAAAGACAGCAGCAGAAACTTCTACTACGAGCTGGATGACATCAGGTGAGTCGGAGGATGTAATGGGACCACTGTAAGGTAATAACAAGCTCCAAGTCATTGATATTCTTTGACATTCCAAAGAGAGCCTTGGAGAAGAAAAACAAAACCAATGGAAGGTTATGTTTCTCATGGTGAAGGGTCTCTCTGTGGACCCTCCAGCCACATGGAAAATGTAAATGCAAACCTGGCAGCAGAAGAACATTGACTTTGGTGTGATGACCCCAGCAGCACATACTGGTTTTATATATACTGCATGTGGAACATCCCCTCTCTGGCAAGAACTGAACCAAAGCTGATGTAGGAGGAGGAGCGGGGGATGGGGCCACTAAGAAGAACCTGGCTTTTTTGGATTTTTATCGATTTCTTCTTTGCAGAGAAAAGAGTGGACGCCTCTATGTGAATAATGTGGCAGAAAGAGAGGTCTGACTTTGGTGCGTGCTCACCACCCAACAAAAGTTCAGAGTATGAGACCTTCATGGAGTTTGTAGGGTCTTCAAACTATTAAACCCACAGACTACAGTTTTGCTGGAGGACCTCAATTCCCATGTCGGCAATGATGGGTACACCAGGAGGGGGTTAGTCCAATCTGAAGCCGAGGTGTATGACGTGCGTTTGCCATAATAACCACCATATTTGAGTACAAAGTCATTCATTAGTGTGCCTGGTACCAGAACACACTCCCAGTGATCGTGTCACCATTTGATCTGAGGCATTTTTTCTCTGGGACAGTCGGGTAGAGAGAGGAGCAGAGACGTCAGCTGATCCTCATGGGGGGTTGAGTTGGAGGTTCAGGAGAGGCTCCAGTGGTGGTAAATTGGGAATATTTTAATGAGGCCACATGTCTGCGTGGTCTTCAACTCCCTCCTCCAGATGACTTTTGTGTATCCCGGGGGGAGATTGGTGACAGGGAATCAGAGTCGGCCGTGTTCTCCTCGCAGCTGCTTTTACAATGGAGGCTTCCATTGTAAAAGCAGCCACGAGGAGTTCTGGCCAGAATGAAATCAGAACATGTTTTTGCGGCAAACCCTAAAAACCTGTGCATAGACCCCGGCAGTGAAGGACACTGAGAGCACAGGTAGCTTCTGAAGCCCCAGGAAGTTTGCTAGCTGGGCTTTGTCTTTGTGTTCTAGGAACCAAAACCCCGGGTCATGGGAGGAGTTTTCAGAAGCTGTGGAAAAGGATCTGACTGTCATTTGGCCTCAGTCTGCCCTGACACACTGTTGGAGGGGGAACGTCGGGCTCGGCTCAGGCTGTCAGCAGTGGAGGAGAACGGCTAAAAGAATACTTTGAATTCTACTTCCTCATCAAAAGACGTTTTGTTTAGGTTCAGGAGTTTCTCAAAGATCCAGGGGAAGCCTTACTTTTATCCTTGGTAGAGGTTCCTAAGGCAGTCCAGAAGCTTCTAAGTGGCAGGGCGCCAGGTGTAGAGGCGATTCACCCTGACATTCTGACAGCTGTGGACAACATTGGTGTGTTGTCTTGGGCTGTAAATCACTTCTGTGTGGTGTGGCAGACTAAGGCTTATTGTTCCTTTTCTAATATGAAAACAGGGGGGCAGGAGGAGGTGCTCCAACAATCAGGATATCCCACTTCTCAGCCTGGATCTGTTGAAGGAGGCATCCCTGTCTTGGTTGCGGTGGCGACTAAGGGCTATAGGGTGGGTTATGTAACTTATCAATAGGACATAAGGGGATGAGGGGTGTTTGAGGATCGCTTATCCTTTCATTAGTACCATGTGTTTCTTTTACAATTTTGTACGTGAAGAAAACTGCTGTAAGGACCTGAGGGAACTGAGCAAAGTAGTTTTTCAATGTACCAGATTAAACCTCCAACACTTACCAATGGACTCGAACGACATTGCAGACACAAGCAGCCAAATGAAGTTTCTCCTGCAGGGCGGATTTAGCTAAACCTTAGAGATTAGGAGAGGAATGCAAACATCTGAGGGAGCCTGAACAAAAGCGTTGCTCCTTCACTTTGAAAGGCCAATAGAGTGGATTTAATATCTGATCAGGATCATCTCTGGTTGGAGGTTCCCAAGCAAAGTAGAAAGGTGGCGAACGTTTCATTTCAATATTATTTTGTCTTTTGTTTTGCACTCAGACCAACCTGTGATGTGGTTGAACATACCTTTTTGGTCAGGGAGGTCCATAACTGAGTAAAACAACCAGCAGGAGCTGTTTGAATTCTCTAAATTATAGAGACAGAACCTTTAATTCTTACTTTATTATCACCTTAAAGGGACCCATTTGCATTAATCTTTGTATCATTAGAAACCTGGTAGTATTTTTGAATGGTCATGCATCCCGCCCTCATTTTCCCGAGATGAGAAATCTTTGTATTTCTGAGTCTGTAAAGGAGCTTCCAGTGACTCAAAATGATGATTTTTGCGTCACTGGAAGCTGTTGCGGTTAGCGGGGTGAAACTACAATGCTAGTTCCTCATATTTTCGACCACTGAAGCTACAGACCAATCACAGATCAGTGGGTGGGAACTCACTCCCAGAATTGAAACTTAACGTCCGCCATATTGCTTGGAAGCTATGCTAACAGGCTCTATGGAGAAAGCTGATAATGGTGAAAAAATATAAATATAGCGGTGAGACAGCTGCTGCCGACAGGCCAGTCTTGTGTCTTGGCTGCTGGCCGCTGGGGCCGACGCCGGTCGAATTTCCCTCTGGGATTAATAAAGTATTTCTGATTCTGATTCTGAACTAGAGGACCTTAGTGGGAGTGTCCTGCGGTGCTGTGCATTCTGGGATTTGGTGTCTTTCATCCACATGAGCCAAAAAGACACTTTCTACCTTTTCTCGGCCAAGAAGGCACCAACTTCAAAATGTATTTCACATTTCTACATATATGACCCAATGTCAATACAGATTCATGTTTCAACGGGTCAAGTATCCCTTTAAGCATTGGATACACTGGACTTTCTTATTGAAAGGAAACAGGTGTGGACTGTAGTGACATTAAACGCCTTGGAGCAGAGGAAAATGAAACAAGGTGCATGCCGAGCAATTTTACAAACAACAACAAATAGGGAGATTTTACGAGGTGTTCTCTGATCTTCAGGCAAATTGTTGCAGTGGCTAAAAGCTGCCTTATCCCGAGGGCCGCTCTGAGTCAGACACTAAAAACCTTAATGAGGTCATATTTATCACCAAGGTGTTCATGTTCTTTTGGCTGCATCAAACAACACGGTAAGAACGCACCATGGGAATAGATGTGCTCCTAATAGTCTGTCTTCAGCAGACCTATGTGACACATGAACATCAGCGCAGTGTTGGATTCTCTTCTTACTACAAACTTCTCTTTGACCCTGTGATGTTTTCCATCGCGGCAAAGGGGCTCAGAGAGTTTTTTATAGCCCTGGAGACAGAGTATAAACACTGCAACAGGGGTCAAAGGTCATAGCAACAGGACCATAACATGGTATAGTAGTGTTATACTTCATTTTGATCATCATTGTTGTGTTGTGACAATAGCACTCAGTGATTTTCCCGAAGATGTCCCCGCCTCAGTGTCTCTTTGTTTGCCTTCAGGCTCGCGTTTAACAGCCTCTCTGTGTAACACCATGTCACTGTGCTATTTCTGCTTTCAGAAACATCTCGTCACACTCCTGTCTCAAGGTTTACCATAAAGACCCAGCACACATATTCAACTGCCATGCCAGACCTGCAAAGACGGAGGGGAGGGTGAGTCACACGGTCTGTTTCTGTGCTTCATTCATTCACATTAACATCATCCTACAGTTAACTGAACACTTTATAAATCAGCTGTTTGCTCTTTGATTCCACCTTTAAAAATAACATCATGAAGCTCTCCAAGTACCACCATTATGGTAGATGTTAAAATACACTGTTGGTCTATTTCTACACACATTTTACACAGGAGGCAAATATATTCATAAAAAGAATAGTATTTATTATTGACTGTTGGCAGCCACACTATAGGACTACTAAAGGTTAGCACTAGAACTGGCACTTAAACTAACACAACTCTGACATTTACCCAAATCAAAAAAAGTGCAGAACAATAAAAATGAAAACTTTATACCAACAACCTGTTTGAGAATATTTAGTCTCCAGTGTTTCCCACACAGAGACGATACCTGGGCCCATGTATATATCCGGCCTTTTCTTATTTAATTTTTCATTTATTCATAAAATTGTGGAGAGTGCAACCAGAGCCTCTGTATTATAAGGCTCCGCGTTAGCAAAACTCTCTTTAAAAAAAGAAAATCCCTCTCTACTCCTGCAGGGAGTTAAGACAGCAAGAGAGCAGAATCACATCAGCTTCAGAGCAAGAGAGAGGGGGAGGGAGGGGGAGCGATAAGGTCCACTGTCCGTACACTCTTGTAAATGCATCACAACGGAAGCATCTCCTGGCTCCGTTTTAAAAATATCAAGTGGAACTTTTCAAAACGCGAGGCGTACTCCTGGTGTTGATGTCTGTGTGGGCGCGTGCGAGCATAAATTGAGGAGATTAAAGTTGTTTGTTGCAAAAACTAGATTATTTTAGAGGGGAAAAAACATTTGATATAAACACAACCCAATAGATACAAGACAGATAAGAGTATGACAAAAAAAAAAATAGCGTTTTATGCTGAACAGGTTTTTTTTTTATATTGTGGAGATTCCTTTGCGTACCACCACAGGGAGCCCACGTACCATAGTTTGAGAACCACTGGTCTAGTTGTTTAGTGTGACATCTGTCCATCACTGTTGCAGCAGTTTGATAGACAGCTGCTGTTACTGTGGAGCTTATGTGCACTCGCCACACTGCAGGCTGTGTTGTGCAGAGCTTCATGTGTCGTGACACGTTCACAGATCGACGCCCTGTTTACTGAAAGCAAAGACTCGTTTAATACACACACACACTCACCTGATGATCACTGACTGTGTGCACGCTCAGGTAAGACAGGACTGATGTGTATATGTATGAATGTAAATATGAATGTATTCATGAGTATACCCTATATGTATGTGTATATGTGTAGGTGTGTGTGCGCGTGTTTATGTGTGTATGTGTTCAGTGGCACATGCTGCATGAACTGTAAATAGAGTACTTTACTGTCAATACTGTGGTGCATGCAGTAAAATGAATAGACTACAGTGCACATTGTACTAATGTGTTACTGTGGTGGGAAAAGTTACATTACTGCAGAACATACTGAGAATAGTAACGTGTTTGAGTACTTTTGCATTACCTAAAAATGAAAAAACCCTGTTGTGACTTGCTGCACAAATCACTTCTATTATCAGGGAGAGAAGCAGTTTCTTTGTTTGTGACCACCAAAGGAAACAATGCTCTACTGTAATGACTACAGTACATACAGTATGCAGCATCATACTGTAAATACTGCTGTGCATGCAGTGTCATGTTTTATACTGCAAGCTGCTACATCAGTACCTTGTTTTAAAAATACTTTTTTTAATCAAAAGGCCTTTTTGTAATCCTTGTGTTATCCATGTTTTATTTGTTTTATTTATTTACTGTCAACTTTAGTCCATCATTGTTTTAGTTCTTTCTGTTTTATTGCTACATTGTTGATTCTGTTTTCATGGTTTTATTGAGATTTTCATGTTCTGTAAAGCACTTTTTGATAACTGTATGTACTACAGTAGATGCTGTATAATCATATCATACATGCAGTATACAGTAATACATGCATACATAATATAATCTCATTCAGGTGTCACTGACTATATGCAGCTATACTCTCAGTGAAGAACTCTTCTTGAAACCAGTCCACCAGTCAGTCTAGACCTGAAGAGGTCATTCGATGTGAGGGAAAACATTCCACCTTAAAAAAATGAAAAGTTCTTAGAGAGCTTCAGTCTGATTAGCCCTAAGCTTCACTCAGAGAGCATCAAACATTACTCCCATAATTCAGTCTGACATGTTTTTCTTCAGTCGTTCAAATAAAGGTGTGTGAACACAACATGAACATGGCGAGACCACACCTTCTGATTGAACTGATAAACTGGATCTGTGGGGCCGACATGTTTAGACGTACTCACTGAGGAGGAGGAGGAAGAGGAGGAGGAGGAGGAGGAGGAGGAAGAGGAGGAAGAGGAGGAGGAAGAGGAAGGGGAGGAGGAGGAAGAGGAGGAGGAGGAAGGGGAAGAGGAGGAAAAGGAGGAGGAGGAGGAGGAAGGGGAAGAGGAGGAGGAGGAGGAGGAAGAGGAGGAGGAGGAGCCGGAGGAAGGGGAGGAGGAGGAAGGGGAGGAGGAGGAGGAGGAAGAGGAGGACAGACAGACAGAAGGACGGACCTCATATGTGTAGGTCAACTAGTGTTGTATTGAAGACCACACTAATCAAGACATACCTGAGACCAGAGTGCTCTGAGACCAAGACATTTATGGATTTAGATCGAGACAAGACCAAGACCATGAATATCACTCTGTGTGCAGGAGGCGTGTCAATCACTTAGACCGTAATAATGGGAAGGTTGCAGACGGGGATGAAAAATCTAACTACAAATGGATTGAAGTATCCGTTCTTATAGAAAATGGCATTTCCTTTTAATCACAGTAATGACCTGGACAAATAGCCAATCAGTGGTGTTCATGACCGGTCTTGATTTAAGTCTGATACCGAGTAATGACTGCAGAACATTTTCTATTTTTGCACCCCTGACAATGTGTGGGCATGCTCTTGATGAGTCAAAAATGCTTTTGATTCTGAGACGTTCAAAAAGTAGTCTCGAGACCAAGACCCATTTTGATTAGTACAACAGCAAGGTCGACTTTAAGATGTAGTTTCCACTGTTTGCACAAAGTGGTCTCAGTGAGAAAGCTCACCATGGACATTTAACAACGCTTTGTATTTATTCACAGTTTTTATTTATTTTTTTTTGTGTGTATTTAGTTTTTGAGTGTTTATTTAAGGGAATTGTTTAATTGTTTAAACAGTACTTTGTGTGTTTGTAAACAGTTCTATGTGTTTGTAAACAGTTCTATGTGTTTGTAAACAGTTCTATGTGTGTTTGTAAACAGTTCTATGTGTGTTTGTAAACAGGGTTTTTGTGTGTGTGTGTGTGTTTGTAAACATTTCTATGTGTGTTTGTAAACAATACTTTGTTTGTTCTGTTTCAGATCTCTAAAGAGATTCTGTACGGGAGTCACAGCCCGATTCACACTCGCTCTGCATCGGGCCGCAGTACCCTGCAAAGCCTGCAGGGCTCCATGTCGCCCCCCATGGTGCGCTCCATGCCCTCCTCCCCTTCTAGGAGAGTTTATGGTGGGGGGACCAAAGGAGGGGTGGCGGGGGAACTGGGCAGCTCAACGTTACCACGGGAACGCCTGTCGGGGGCGGGGCTGTCCAGGTCCCTGTGCACCAACAGCAGCAGCTCCATCCTGGAGAGGAGGGATGTCAAACCAGGTGAGATACCTGCAGGGTCTTCAGCTGATCACTGATTTTAGACATTATTAATTTATCATGGATTAAGGTTCATTGATTCACATCATCAGCTCATCGGTCAGGTCTACGCCCTGTACAGCATCAGGAAGCTCAGACCTGTCAGAGCATGTTACTCCTGATACAGGCTCATCAACCATCTCACCTCCTTACTGGCAGTTCTTCCTGCATGCAGGCGACTGTGGCTCAGTGGTAGTCCCTCAACTGGAAGGTCAAGGGTTCAATCCCTGGCTCCTGCAGTCACATGCCCTTGGCTAAGACACTTAACCCTAAATCGCTCCCGCTACTCAATGACATGAAGTTAATACTGCTGGACACTTCACATCGAAGCCTCTGCCATCAGTGTGTTAGTAGATGAATGTGCCATACAAAAGTGCTTTGAGTTGTCAGAAGACTAGAAAAGCGCGATACAAGTTTAAGTCCATTCATCATCTTTTTTATGTACTTCTGATGTTTTGTCTGACAACCTTATTTAAAGGTCAGCATTTTGGACAATTGTGGCGGGAAGTATTTCTGACTGGATGGTTTTTGTTAAATAGACTGAATCATTGTGAGTGGTGAGGTGCTCCAGCAGAGCGCCTGGTTTTCAAAACAACATAAAAACATCACATGTCAATCTGCTGTTCTTCTCCCTCCACTGGCTCCAAGTTACTGCTCGCATCAAATTAAAAAAACTCTGCTGCTCACTTACAAAACAAACACAAACTGCTCTTCCAGATCTACACTCCCTCCCCGCCCACTACACTCTGCCAATGAAAGGCGAATAGTCCAACCTTCACAACAGGGCCCAAAGTCTCGAGACTCTTCTCCTCTGTTGCCCCCCGGTGGTGGAATGAATGAACTCCATTTGATGTGCAGAGTCCCTCTGCACCTTTAAGAAAAAGCTAAAGACCCAGCTCTTTCTGAACTCTTAATGACATTGATGCTACTGTTGATGATCATATGGAAGCTGTTGATGTTGTTGATGATTTTAAAAGAATGCCTCTGTACAACCTGTTCATTCCCTCTGTGCACTGCCTCACATTAAATGTTTTGATTATTGATTGAATATTAGATGAGGATGCTGACAACTTTAAGTCCATGGCTCTGGTCCTGCGTGCTGAAGGAGGTCCACATTATCCGGACTCGTACTGCTCCTCCCTGCTGGATGGAGGAGCAGGAGGAGGTCGCCTCTCCTCCTCTCAGTGCAGCGCCCCCCCATCCCTCGCTGCAGACCTGGTGGACTCTGGGGGAACAGGGATCCCAGGATGTCTGCAGCAGTACCGTGCCTCCATCAAACCCCTGATGGGCTACGGAGATACCCTGGACCAGCAGACTCGATCCCTGCACAGGTAACATAAAAACCCTGTCCAGATCCAGAAACCCAGTCCAGAGGCGTATACTACAAAGCAAGTTCAACATATCCAGGGTACCTTTGGGTGATCTGGCTTCTCAGATCTGACAAGGGAGATCAGGCTGAGTGTTCACACGCAGAAGAACTGGTCTTAGTAGCATGACCAATCACAAACATAAACAATATGCCCTCAGCAGATTCTTATATCAACATATTTTAAAATCTGACAATACCTTGCACTTCTATTTCATAAGACAGGTGTGTAGGAGAGTCCATCGAGCATAGTAACGGTTGAACTCTGGCTCACTGTCTAAAGTGTTGATAATCCTGAAAATCCAAATGAAATAATCAAATCAAATGAATTCTTTGTTCTGTGCATCTTTCACCATCCAGGCAGAAGAGCAGGAAGTATGGAGAGAGCCAGCGTCCTCCTCTGGGATCCTGGAACCCGCCCTCCTCCCCTCAGAGAATCAGTGAGGTCAGGTTGTCCGAGGGACAGGTCATCGAGGGGTCGGCCCTGGTGTCTGCAGAGAGGATGTCACCGATCCGCCGGTCCCTGCGGCGGGCCAGTAACGGGACCACAGGCTCGTCCTCCTCCCCCTCCTCCGTTTTCTTTGACAGCCCACTGGGGACACCTGATAGGCTGTTCCAGGGTCATGTGACTGGCAGCACCGCCCAGAGGTGAGCCTACAACCAGAGTCATCCTTTAAGTTTGTTAACAAGGTGTTTACCTGTTGAAAAAGGTCCACTAGCCAGCCTGAGCTAAAAAAAGAACTAGCATGTACTGTCACTTCCTCATTAGAGCATCTGATCTTGTTTTGTACTTAATGTTGATGTAGCTTTGTACATGAAGCCTGTCAGCGTTTGTTTGTCCCCTCTCAGACACTCTCAGACATTCAAGTGGTGCCTTAAAGGAACCGAATGAAGGTTTTGACCACAAGTGGGACGAGAAATGTTAAATGGCACTTGAAAAGCAACGTCTTCCAGGATGGCATTAGGGGAACATCGATATAACATGAAAGACAGGATTCCTCTGGTGTTGAAATCAGGAACCAGCAACACCTGATGCAACATTCACACGAGGGCACAAAGCGTGCTACAGAAACAAGACATTCAAAACAATCCCAGAGTCTTGACATACATCAGTCTTACAAACATCAAACATGTAACAGGATGCAACAGAGCTGAAACAATGTGCTCTGTGCACACTTTAACCTGAGCTGCATGTCCGATGCCATGTCATGTTGTTGTGTTTCAGTGAGAGGATGAAGGCCATGGAGGAGCAGATAGCAAGTCTGGCAGGTCTGGTGCATCACGCCCTGTCTGTGGGAGCTGATATTCCAGGAGTGAAGGAGGCCGTCAGGTCTGTAAACACCTGCATTTACACCATGTAGCAGTACATGAACACCTGCTCTACCAGCACAAACTCATGAGGCTCCTTTTCAATTATGAGTGCATCTAACTGTAACGACACAAGCGTATTAGATACGGCTGCAGCACAGATGGTATCAAACAGCATGGAGCAAAAAAAAGAAGAATACATCTAAGAAAACAAAATATGTGTGAAGTACGCTCACTTCATCATCTTATAGGTAAACAAGTGTGAGGCTTTGAGTGCTCTCATCAACGTCTGCTGTAGGATGATACAGTACAATGAATATCTGAAACTTGTATGTATGTATGGTTCATCCAAAAAAAGCTCAGGCCTCACACAACACGTTTGTAAAAACTGTAATTAAACTGTGTGTTTGTGTGTGTGTGTGTGTGTGTGTGTGTGTGTGTGTGTGTGTGTGTGTGTGTGTGTTTGTGTGTGTGTGTGTGTGTGTGTGTGTGTGTGTGTTTGGCCTCAGTGTGTCTGCTGGACATAAACTCCTCAACAACCGACATGGTAAGGCATTTGATGTTCTTCTCTTCTTACAAAATACCTTAAATTCTGCTTATGACCCTTATGACCTTCAGTATCATGACCTTTATATGACCTTCAGTATCA
Organism: Labrus mixtus; assembly: GCF_963584025.1. NCBI lineage: Eukaryota > Metazoa > Chordata > Actinopteri > Labriformes > Labridae > Labrus > Labrus mixtus. The sequence goes on from NC_083619.1 coordinate 2,773,890, forward strand.
TCACCTGTCTTTGACCTTCAGTATCATCACCTGTCTTTGACCTTCAGTATCATGACCTTTATATGACCTTGAGTATCATCACCTGTCTTTGACCTTCAGTATCATGACCTTTATATGACCTTGAGTATCATCACCTGTCTTTGACCTTCAGTATCATCACCTGTCTTTGACCTTCAGTATCATGACCTTTATATGACCTTGAGTATCATCACCTGTCTTTGACCTTCAGTATCATGACCTTTATATGACCTTCAGTATCATCACCTGTCTTTGACCTTCAGTATCATGACCTTTATATGACCTTCAGTATCATCACCTGTCTTTGACCTTCAGTATCATCACCTGTCTTTGACCTTCAGTATCATGACCTTTATATGACCTTGAGTATCATCACCTGTCTTTGACCTTCAGGTATGTCATCTGAGCATCAGAAACCAGCTGCTTTGAGTGACAGCTTTAAAACCCAGCCCCTGGCTCTTCAGGCCCCTCCCCCTGACAGCGAGCTGCAGCAGAGTCTGATGTTAGCGAAAAGAAATGTGTGTGAGCTGAGACTGCAACTCAACCAGCTCAGACACCTACAGGTACCTCTCTATTCACCTGTGTTCACACATGTCTATGAGTACTCACCTGTCTGTTTACCTGTCTACATAACTGTGTTTACTCACCTATCTGTTTACCTGTCTACATAACTGTGTTATATAACCTGTCTAACAACCTAGTGTTTACTCACCTGTCTATTTCCTGTTTACTCACCTATCTATTTCCTGTTTACTCACCTGTCTATTTCCTGTGTTTACTCGCCTGTCAATTTCCTGTTTACTCACCTATCTATTTCCTGTTTACTCACCTGTCTATTTCCTGTTTACTCACCTGTCTATACCTGTGTACCAATCGGTCTGCTCACCTGTGTGCTTACCTTTCTTTACATTTATATACATGCTTGGCTTCTCCCCTCTCTTCTTACCTGTCTACTCACCTGTGTTTATTACATTTTGTACTAAGCTGTTTACTCACCTGTCTATTAACCTGTGTAGTAACCTGTCTGATGTTGACAGCCTCTCCATGTGATCATCCTGCTGATAGGCGGTTTCTAACACAAGTCATCACTTGTTGTGATCAGTTCCCGCAGTATTGCATTGTTGCGTTGGGTGGGAGATGTGAGTGCACATCTAATGAGATCTCTCACAAAAATCATACCTGTACGATCCAATCAGTAGTGTTTGATTAACTCACTGTCATTCAGCGTCTGCAGAACATTTCTCCTCTCTTGACGTCTTTCCTCCATTTTCTCTGCTGCTTGAGAAACTCTCAAAACAGATTTTCCTCTTAGGAGTGCTCTTAAAGGTTAACATGCTTCGTTCATAGCTTTTATCTTAACCAGGATCTAGTCTCAGTTTAACATGAAACGTCATGATTAGGAGTCTGTTTGAGTTAGAATCCTGTCCCTATGGGAGCAACTCTTTGTACTTATGGTCCAGGAGCCGGGTCCATCCCTCACGGTGTTTGTTGCTACCTTTTTTTCACCCTTTTTTGAAAAATGCTTCAATGCAAGATTTGATTGACAGCAAAAAACATCCTGAGGGATGGACCTGGCTCCCGGTTTTGTGAACATAGCCCCTGGTTGTGTTTGTGTCCCCTCAGTATTCTACCAGTATCCTACTGGTTGTTACTGCATCCTCTCTTTATTGCACTACTGATGTTCTATCCTCTGGTTGCTGCGTGTGTTGCAGCTATTGAACCAGCAGAGTGTGAGCGCCATGCTGCAGACGGCCGGTCACGAGTTGCTTCTCCTGATGTGTGATCGTGTGAGTCAGAGTGAGGCGATGGCATTTAGACGGAGAGCAGGGATGGAGGAGGAGAGGGTCCTCTACCTGAGGACTGAGGAGGCCATTCTCACACAGCTCAGGTGAGAAAACCACTTTAACTTCTGATATCATCAGGCCCAGTAAAACTTGGAAACCTGACACCGTCCCTGCTCACAGATGCTGCGTTAAGGTCACAAGTGCCCAAAGCTCGCATTTGATCTTCATTTCTCTGTTTTCCTGGGGGTTGCCAGGTGATGTTAACATGCATCTGTTTGAAGAGATGGTGCTGCCCCTCCACAGAGTGTTAAATGCTCGTTGGCACTTTCCTAAACTGTTTTTGCCCTCTGCACCAGTCATGTGACATGTGAGCTATGACTTGAACGTAGAGTTCCTGTTTGCTCTTGGGATGGTAGTTTGTCTCTTTAAGAGATTCATATATGTTATATGACTTTCATTTAGTTTGTCGACCCCAATCCGTCCTTTATTCCCACAGCTCTCAAACATATTAGAGGATTAAGAAACTGAGCAGAAACACCAGATTAAACGGCTTCTTCTTCTTCTACGCTGTAGAAAACTGCCAGTGAAACTTTTTTAATAAACTCATGGAGACAGGATGTCAGCTGTGTTCTAAAGTTGAACCCAGAAGAAGGCCATGATTTGTGAAGTGGTGATTTAGCCTTTTCAACATCGACTCCCTTTGCTGTGACATCACGCCCATAATGATGTCACAGCGGCTGAAGTCAGATTATCATTGGCGTGTGAGACGGAAGCGTGTGTGTTTGCGGAGAGGAAGATGTGAAGAAACATATTGTTATAAATAGAGCCAGGGGAGGAGGAGAGATGAGATTTAATGTGACATCAAAGCTCATCCTCACGTTAGCACACTGCACTCATGATGCTAATACAGGGCTGACATTTATCACACAGAGCAGAGACACACAATTATCTCCACACACACACACACACACACACACACACACACACACACACACACTCTTCAGACACATCAGGAATAAGAACTCATACATAAAGCCAACATGAGCAACAACAGGGAGTCCTGGAGAGTGTATTAAAGGTAGACTGTGTGACACATAAATACTGTAGAAATCCAGTCTGTCCTGTGTAAATGTGTCTCTGAGTCCTGACTGTCTACAATGAGTGAGAAGCTCGAGTCCCGCTGGCTTTGTTGTTGTCAGAGCCGTGTTTACATGGACGGGACGGTTGGCTCCTCCCCTTGTGTATAAAGGGGTTAGGGTCTGAACCTTAGAAAAAAGAGGTATGTGCTCAGTAGAAATACTAGTGAAAAAAAGGTAGCAAAATCCTGAGGGATAGACCTGTCTCCCGGACTATGAGGAAGCTTTTTGAATATGGCCCCTGATTCAATCAATCAATCAAACTTTATTTATAAAGCACCTTTCAGACAAATTAAATTGCAGTTCAAAGTGCTTTACAAGAGTGCAGAAAAGTTATTGACGAAAAAGTAGTTTAGAAAATCATTGAGAGACTAATGCACACCAATAAGAATTAAAAAAATATGTATAAAAATGAAAAAATAAAATATGACACATAAAAGCAATAAGATATGAAAATTAATACATAGGAGAAGAATATTAAAAATAGTAGTAGGATAAAAAAGACAATACAATAATGTTAAGATTTTAATTTATATAAAGCAATATATATAAGTCAGACTGAATAAATTAGTTTTAAGACTGCGTTTAAAAATCTCAACATTGTCGGCTCCTCTCAGACCCTCAGGAAGGTTGTTCCACAGTCTCGGAGCGTAATTGCTTTTGTGTCCCCTCGGTATTACAAAACTCTTATTGGTCCCTCCCTTTTTTTTAGGTAGTAGGAAAAGAAGAGTTTCCCCAATAATTTAAATGCAAAATAAAAGAATGACAGAACAGTTTAATATTAAACAAAAACAAAGGAGGTGCTGCATCCAATCCAATAGATGCAGGTCCTAATCACAAATTATCAGAAACTAAGCCCTGCTACACTAGAAACCTCTACTAGTGATGTAGCAGGGAGGGCACAATGGTGCAAAATAAAATGTGCTGAACATATACTATACTGAAACCAGATCAGAATAAACTTTAAATATGGAGCCTGATTAAGGAGTAGAATCATCAGAGTCACATCAGCAGAACAGTTCAAACTTTACAGACATGACAAAGTCAACAGGTCAACTAGCCCAGCCAGGAGCAGACAGGTAACAGTCAGCAGGTCCAGGTCCTGGATCAGGGTCCAGGTCCGGTTTACAGACTACACAGATTATGTAATACAGAACACATCCATTTCAAAAACACAGATGCACAAGGTACAACGAGATAAATATAAAATATCTGCAGATAAAAGACAAATATCTGCAGCCTAAAGATGAACACACTCACACACAGGTGGTGATGCCTTCAGGAGCCTAGAGTAGATGTGTAGTATTCATTGAAATGATTACGACCGTTGTGTAAATGTCGCTGAATCGCAGCACAAGCAGGTCGATGAGCTCTGCTGCCCTCTAGTGTCCGCAGCAGGACACCACACAGTCTGACACCTGCCGGTTAACCCTTCCATGGTTCATGTCTTTGGTCTCTCAGTGAGCTCGAGGTCTATGTGGACCACCTCCAGAGAAGCTCCGCCTCCAGTCCCAGCCAGCTGTCAATCACACTGAGAGACGTGGAGGAAGCAGCCGTGAACCTGCGGAGGGTCGGAGAGGCTCTGGCTGTCCTCAAAAGTACGAAGATCAGGGTTTTATCAGGATTCATAATTTATTAATATTTCAGTCAGATTGATTTTATGGCTTTTAAGTTCTTGCTGCAAGAGGCTTAAAAATATAAATTAATTTTTTTATGGGTTAAAAAAGAAACAACTCTGACACAAATCAGAGAAATGAGATGTGACACAGGACATTCACAGAATGGTTCATGTTTCACCGTGTCTGTTTACCTCACCTGTCCTCCAGGTGAGTTTCCAGAGCTGCAGGTGAAGCTCCGCTCTGTGCTGCGTCTGGAGGTGGAGGCGGTACGTTTCCTAAAGGAGGAGCCACATAAGATGGACGCCATGTTGAAACGAGTCCGAGGTCTGACTGAGTCCCTCAGCTCTCTGCGCAGGTACACTCCTTCCTTAACATAAACCCTCCCCCTTCTAACAGCTGTGTGACATAGGAAACTAACACCGCCCTGTTCTTGACAGGTGTGTGTCAGAATCCAATCCCCCCATAAGACCAGCGCAGGAGCAGGAGGATCCTGTGAAGGAGGCGGATCAGGGACCAGTGAAAACCTCGCCCAAGCCTCAGCCCCGCTCATCTGTCAGACCCCCCCTGCAAGCCCCTCCCTCTTCTGAGATCAGCCTTGATGGATCCGCCTCTCCTATTATGGTCCGCAGGATGAAAAGCATAGCAGCTTCAGGGGTTCAGCCCCCCAACCACCCCAGCCCCCCTCTAACCCAAACCCATGGGCGAGACTCACCCACTGTGGCCAAGGTATGAGCTCTGTGATCGTCAGCTGGATGATGACATAAGAAAGGAAGTGATGAGTGATAGATGACTCTGATTGGCAGGTGAGCCCTTGCAGCAGAGAAGGGAGCCCCGGCCTGCAGAGGAGACCAGGACCTGGACCAGAGGGCAGCAAAGACGAGTCCACCCTAAAAACAAACACTCACACTGAGGTCAGCCTGAGCACACACACACACACACACACACACACACACACAGCTCAGGAGAGAGAGTGAGAGAGAGAGAGAGAGAGTGTGTCAGGTCCCTCGACAGTCAAAGCCTATGGCAGCTTAACTAGGAGGTTGTCCGAGCCTGAACGAGCCAGATCTAACTTTAAGCTTTATCAAACAGGACAGTTTGAAGCCTACTCTTAAAATAGATGATTAAGATTTCACAGGAGCGACTCAAGCGAGGCCTGATAACTGGCTCCGCCTCCCATAGTACATTTCATGACCGTAGGCGCCACGAGCAGTCCTGCATTCTTTGAGCATAATGTTCTGATACAGATGTTATTTCCTTTGGAACATCAAAAGTTTATTAGACAAGGGTGGTTACGTCAGAGCCACTTTTTGACCTGGAACAAGCTGACGACACAATAGACCATGATGTGTTGCTTGTAAAAGATTCATCGTAAAATCATGATAAATCGATTCAAAGGTGTCAAGGTTCACATCGGTACTCGGTAAAAAATGAATCTCAATAATATGGTGAGCATCAGCAGCTGGAGAGCAAGATTTAGAAATTGAGGACGCACCAGTGTCTTTTAAATCAGAGGTGTGGAAACATTTTGGCTTCAACAAGACAGAAAATGAAAGAGGAGAGAAGATAACAGACGAGACAAAAACTGTGTGCAGATATTACAAGAAGACAGAGAACTACACAAATAACACAACCAACATGATGCAGCTTTTAATCCACACCACAGTGAGAAGCTCCAATCACCTCCCCTTGTTGAGAGGAAAGCAACTTGAAAAGACCAAACCACACTGACAAGCGGGTTAGCAGCCCCTAAAGGAATCTTTCTCAGTCATTATTTGTCTTCAGTCTCATTTTGTAAAATAATTCGTGAGAGAATCGTATCGTGAGTTGAGTGAATCTTTACATCCCAACTTAAATTTCAAACAGTGGTGGAACAATTGAAGTTTCCTGGTGTTGTCTTCAGCTCCAATCTTACATTTAAGGAACACATACACAACCCAATAATCTAAAATGTTAAATTCAATCTGTCAGCAGAGAAGTGAGGCTTAGCCCTGCCCCACTTGAAACTGGACCATAATATACAAGTATCATTATAGTGAACTGAAGAAGACTGCAAATTAGAGATTGAGACCATGAACTCATTAGGAAAATGTTTACTTTGGGAGTAACTCAACCTGCTTAAAGACTTTTATAGAATCAGGCTGATTTGTGCAACTATATTGGATCAAATCTTTTTAGTCCACCTCTAAACGACACGTTCTTTCACCAACAAACTCTAAACTTAGAACTCTGATTGATCTCTACAGAAAACTTAACGTCTGTTCAAAGTTTATAACAAAGATCTGTTTTATTCTCAGACTGCCCACAGACAGCCACCAGAGGGCAGCACCATGAACCAGTCCACAACAAGGTCCGGATCCAGTCAGACCTTCAGCACCAGCACAGATCCACTGAGGTCCATCACTGGAGGGGGACATCCTGGGGACAGGACCTCTGGCCAAAAACCAGAGTCAAAGCCTGACACACCTGAGGTCCTGGCACTTACAGGTAGACCAGCAGAGTCCGCAGGTGAGAACAAGCCACACACACGGGTTGTTGTAGACAAACAAGTAAAAGCCCATCTTCTGTCTTGTCTGCTGTTTACCTGGACTCTCCTACATCAAAGCTGTGAACACAGAAGAGTATTATACAGAGAAGACTGAGGGCCGGATTCTCAAATAATCTATAGCAGATGCTAATAGCTCCAAAAATTGCACATTATTTGCTCCGTCTGTATTCACTGTCTAAATATCTAAATCACACAAAGCATTCAGCGTGAATAACATTCTGACACAAACCAGGACAAAAAGTATTCTGTTACATGGTGGCTGTGGCTCAGTTGGTAGAGTCGTCGTCTCTCAACTGGAAGGTCTAGGGTTCGATCCCCAGCTGAGCAACATGTCTGATGCGTCCTTGGGCAAGACACTCAACCCGAAATTACTCCCACTACTCCATTGGTGGTGTATGAATGGATTAGTTACTTCTGATGGATGATACTACCATCAGTGTGTGAATGTGTAGGTGTGACCTGTAGTGTAAAAGCTCTTTGAGTAGTTGGAAGACTAGAAAAGCCCATTCCGTGCAGTTTGCTCTTGAGTTGCATCTGAATGTGGAGAGAATCGATCTGCACTTTTTATTCTCCGAGCAGCTGCACTCTCAGAAACAATGTGCATCCTCCTCGTCATGTGTAACAGCTGCAGACTGTCTCCATTAACCCCTGATAATGTTGACAATAGTAATGTTAAAGTAATATTGAGAGACTTTAAACACAGATCATTTATTTTTTGCGTCATGCGGAGGCATAATTGTTTTCCTGATCACTGGACAGTTTGTGTGTGACATCACTTATAAATATAGCGGGCACAGTTCTGCCTGGTTACAACAGATGGTTTGCTCCACTCTGTGTGTGGCTGTTGGTGAATAACATGCTTTTTTAAAGTGGGGTTTTGCACAGAAAGGGGTAATTTTCTCCCCACAGTAAAAATAATAATTTTCCTACTCTATCTGCTTCCTCTTTAAACAAAGGCAAAACGCCCAAATAAATAAATCTTTGGGGACAAATATAATCATTTAAGAGCAACTTTAAAAATATGTGTAAGATGATCTTTTGAGTTTAGTGGGTGCAGTGCAGTTAGGGGTGCATTTAACCCTTTGTGTGTGTTTTGAAGGAAAGCTGTACAATCCTTTTTGTGTATCCGGCCCTCGGTGTCTCCAAATAGAGATTTGTGACAGTGTATTGATCCTGTGAGGTATGATCATGTCATTGTTTAGTTGGTCTGAAACCTAACAGGCTGCACACAAATGATGAACTCTGTGATCATCATGGATTATAAATCTTGAATTATCACACGTATAACTCAGTCAGGATTTAATACATAGTGTTGAAAAATTAAAATGTTTTCTTCTCCCTCTGTGACATATTTTAATGAGCTGGTCAGTGTTTTCATGTCACTAAGCAAACTTTTCTGTGGCAGCCTCAGAGAAGTCAGAGGTCAAAGCCAACAGGCGGACTGACGATATGGACTCCTCCCACACTCCTCCAACAGCTGCAGACTCAGGTAGATGTAACACAGGGACAGGTGCACTGAGCTCGCTCCCAACAAGCTGCTTCTATTTTTGTTCATTAAGTCAAGTATGAATATTTACAGATTGTTTTCTGACAGCGTGAGCCAAATACTGACATTATTTATCAGTGACCTGTAGGTTTGGGACAATGAAACAAAAAGCAGACGAGAGTACAGCAACAAGATTTTGATATTTTAATCTCAATGCTTGTAAACATGGCTGATGATATACGTGTCAGACTCAGTGAGTGAGTCACCGCAGAAACAGCTTTTGTTTGTTGACATTTTCTACAGCAAAGATACCCAATGGGTGATATGTTAAAAGTGAAAAGAGATATATATTATAAAACACAGCTTACACCTGTGCAGGACAAGATCAGCAAAGAGATAAGAGGTACAGCTTAGTCCACAGGGCTGCGCCAAAATCTAAGCAAAACAAAAATCCCTACCAGTTATAAATAACCATAAAACGTGTGTTTTCAGCTCCTGCACCCTCGCAGACTCCTGCAGCTCCTTCTTTTTCTGCTCCTCCGTCAACCCTTCCATCAGCTCCAGTGAGCTCAGAGCGCAGCAGTCGGCCTCAGATGGAGAAGCCGCGACGCTCCAGCATGGAGAAGGAGTTGAAGCAGAGTCCAGACAGAGCGGGCAGGTCTCCTCCTCCTCCTCCTCCTCCTAGAAGGTCAGTTTGTCTCTGAGGACCTCATGGAAAGAGGAGCCTGACCGGACCGAAGTTTAAAAATGATTTAAGAAAATACGGTCGATAAAGTATCTTAATGATTCTTTGCCAGGTTCAATGCAGTCACCTCAGGTGTGAGTACAGCCAGGCCAGCAGAGGAGGAGCTCACCAGGAGGGAGCCGCTAGGAGCTCAGGTAAGTTTGTGACACAGTTTGAGTTAGCAGCAAACTAGCAGACAGCATTCAGGTGCCTACCTGCAGCCAACAGGTGGATACCTGAATGTAGAGAAAATAGTTACAGGTATGTAGCAGCTTTCAGCATGTAAAACATACTTTCATTTTGACTCTCTCTCAGGGTGAGGATGAAAAGCCTGCTGCTGCTCCCCAGCCCAAACCCCCCCGACAGCCCCCAGAGGTCAAACCTAAACCCCTCCTGTCTGCAGCCTCTGTACACAGGGGTGAAAAGGAAGAGGAAGAAAAGGTCATGAAGGAGCTGCAGGTATGTTCAGTTATTATTATCACCTGTGTCCTATAAAGCTCAGGAGGCTTAAATACAGAGCTGATATTTAATATGATGAGACTTTGAGACATGAAACATTCAGCAGAACTTTCAGCATATCATTAGACCTTTACCCTTCACCATAGGCACACATCCTTCATTAAAGTATTTGAGAAATGCATTATGGGGGATGTGGGCTGCAGAAATGTGGTTGAGCTGGAGACGGAGCCTGAGGTAAACCGCAGGTCTTTTAAACGTTACAGTTTAGTTTGAAGTGCACTTTGAAAACGGTCAACATGCCTCCTCTGGCGAGAAGAAATGTTTTCACACAAACTAGAAATATGTATTTTTATTTTTTATTAAAGTGTGTTTCTAGTCTTAGTGATTTTAGTTTTTTTCATTCACAATAATGTCCGACAATGGTAACTGTATCATATATTTTTGAATATTTGTCATGCATAAAAAGGCACCCTCATGGACTTACAAGACACCAACATATGAAATATCAGTCTGAAGAAGAAAAAAAAACATGGAGTCTAGACCCTGGTGGTGGTAGTGGTGGTGGTGATACCCCCCTATGGAGTCTAGACCCTGGTGAGGGTGGTGATACCCCCCTATGGAGTCTAGACCCTGGTGAGGGTGGTGATACCCCCCTATGGAGTCCAGCCCCTGGTAGTGGTGGTGGTGATACCCCCCTATTGAGTCTAGACCCTGGTGGTGGGTTTCTTAGCCTGTATCTGAACTCTGCTGAGCTGGACTGGAGGTGACCGGGGAGGAGGAGGGTCGCAGCGATTGCACTGAAATGACAAACTGACTGCGTTAGAGAGAGAACAGGTTTTAAAATGTGACAGCAGCAGGATGATTGTTTGAGAGGGGGTGGATTATTACTTAAAGAGTAAATGCCCACAATCAGCTGATCACCCAAGCAGGGAGAAGGTGGAAGTGGTGGAGAGGGAGGGGCTAAATATAATGAATGTGTGAGAGAATAAAAAAAGTCTTCCTGCTTGAACTTACGCTGAGCTCCCTTAAAATAAGAATCTAAATGAATATGAAAATGATCTTTATAACGTAACAAATCTCATGTATTTGTGTATCATTTATCTCACCTTGATGAACTCAGATATGTGGTTCTGTTTTATGTTTGTTCGGTTCTGAGGTTGTTGTTGTTGTTTTTCCCTCCTCAAGCCTGAGGACACCTAATGCTGTTTAGTCACTCACTAACTCTGCTGCATTCATTTTTAATAAGTCACCTCTGTTCAAGTAATAACAAGAAAATATTTACTAAAGCATTCATCAAGAAAAGCTGTCAAAACAAACAATATGCAGGTATGTGTTCATATAGCACTACCAAGCACCTGCAAAGATTTAAAAAATTCCACAATATGTTTGAATGCAGTTTGGACACATATATCTTCATATAGAAGATCAACATATTTGTTTTCATAGTTCTACTTTAGTTTAGATCTGTAAGTGTTAATACTGTAGAAACATTCAGTTTATGTTCCAATCAGTGAGATGTGTAGTGATTGAAATGATAAAGTGACCTTACTATATGATCAGACATTAAGGAAACATGCTATGTTGAAGTGCTGGCTTCTCTGACAACAATGCAGCAGCCAGTATGTCCTCCTTCTAACTTTAGATTCTGCTCCTGAATGCTCTGGATTTGTTTGGACCAGAGAAGGTAGGCGCTTTTAAGACACCCCACATGGCCGTTTTGGACGCCCCTCAGTTTGTCAGATATGAGAGCAGTTATCAGGTCAACAGGTGTTGCAGCGATGGAAGCGGTCAAGAGAAGTGGTTCAGATAGAAGTGATTGTACCCGACCTAAAAAGCCTCTGCATGTTTCTAATAAGCTCCACGAGCAGAAACGTGCTCAAACTAGGATCAATATTGGAGATGCTTTTGAAAAATGGAGAGAGGTTAGAACACAGAAAGGTTTACAGACCCATGCAGAGCTGGATAAACACTGAAGCTTCAGAGTCCACCACATGGTGACCTGTGTGAGCATCGACTCTAGAGAGGAGGAGGGGGGGGGGAGACAGCTCTCTACAATGTTTAGAATTTAGACTGCAGTACCCATTTTAAACACTAGGTGTCAGAGTTACATACTGCTCCTTTAATAATAATAATATTAATATCCAGTTTCCTAATTTGCCAATGATCAACTGTTTTATTGTTTCCTTTTGTAACTATAGGTGACTACAGAATTGCCCAACAACAATAATTTGTCCAGCACAAATACAAAATGGAAAGAGGTATTAAAGACACCTGCAACAGCACAGGTAACCAATCAGAATCCGTCTGACCCCCAGGTAGCTCCTCAGCTTGGTGTTATCCAATCCTACAGTGAAGCTGAGAGAGGAGACAGTGAGAGACCTCAGAAGAAAGAGGCAGACAAAGTGGTTCGACAAGTCACATCCTTAAAATGTGAAACAGTGGAGGAGGTGGATGTCCGCCCAAATCAGTCTTCACAAAACCCTCAGACTGTCAAAATGAAAAAGGAGGTTGCGACACCAACCAACGCAGAGACGATGGATGTACCCCCACCTTTACCTCCACGAGACAACCTGACTATCCAGAAGAAAGACAAGGATCAATCACCAAACCATAAAGAAGCACATAAGACAGCTACACCTGCAGCTCTGCTGAAAGAAAGCAATTGTACTGAAAAGCAGGTTGTTGTAGAGCTGAAGGAGACGCCCTCACCCGTAGCTTTACCAGACACTCAGACTGTCCAGACAAAAGACAGGGTGAAGACACCAACCCAACAGAGAGCAGTGACAGAGGAACTTACACCTACAGCTCCACAAAATGAAAGAGAAAGTGTTCCTAAGAAGGTTGTTGGACAGGTGGGCTCCCCGACCACAGCAGATAAAAAGGTGAAGTTTACAACTATTGTCACTCTACAAAAAGACACCAATCAAACGGGTGCTGAGCAGACACAGGACAAGGCTGTGAGAGACGCTTCGGCTGAGAAAAAGTCTAATCTGATAGTAGTCCTGACATTACAGAAAGAAAACACAGCAGATGACAGCTCGGGGGAGACGTCACCACAGGACCCACAGAATGAGACAGAGAGCTCTCGTCAGGACTGGGCAGAGTCAACTCCAGTCCTCAAGCGTTACGCCCCGTCACCCGACCTCTCCTACAGAGAGAGTGAAGAGCAGCAGGAGGAAACAGAGCAGGGATCCAGAGACCGAGCACAGTACACTGAAGATGGAGGTAGTCTAAGTCCTGACGTTTGCAGTGATGAGGGACCTCCGCCTCCTCCACCTCCCACCAGTAAAATCAGCCTCAGGAGCTCCATGACCAGAGCTAGGATCCTATCCAAAGAGGAAGACTCGAGCAAAACCAGTGGATCTGACACACAGACTGTAGATGTAGACAGCGGTGGTGAACTCACCTACATGGTATATGAGAACCAAGGGTTTGAGGAAAGGGACGACTTTGATAGGAAACCTATTATTGTCTTCTTGAATGAGCCAATGGACTTTGAATTAGCCTGTAAGCGACTGTCTACCATCTTTGAAAGTGAGGAAGATCTAGACAGGGTTCTCTCCTCAGATATCCGCATGGCTGAAGAAGAGATGCATCAGCAGGAACAGAACTTAAAAATAAATATCAATGAAATAAATATGAACTTTGGCTTTAAAGACGTCACAGAAAATGGTCAGAACTCTCTCAATCAAAGACCTTCGGCAGCTAATGGTTCTATTGCTGAAAACCAGGACCGGGGTAAACCAGACTCATTTGGGAAGATGGAGACCAAAAAGAAATTCAAATTCAAGTTCCCCAAAAAAAAACTGGCAGCAATCAGCCAGGCCATTCGAACAGGGAAGAGCAAAGCAGGAAAGAAGACTCTTGAGGTGGTCGCGGATGAGGAAGAGGAGGAGATGGCCTCAGAGTGCAGGACGGTAATGGAGACCAACAATCAAACAAAGGAGTCCAAGAGGTTTGAGATCAACAATACCAAAAAATCTCAACCTGATGTAGGGAATGACAGAGGCATCCAGGACTCCTCTCCCGTCAGTGCCATAGACTCAAAGTCACAGAGGGTTGAGAAGCTCTGCAAGAGTGCATTCCAATCCATCGACAGTCTGGAAGAGTCCATTAAACTGCTGGAAGTCAGTATGGACAGTATCACTGTTCCTTCCTCCCCCTCCTCCTCCACTGTGTCCTCCCCTCCTCAGTCCCCTGATGCCTCCTTCAACTCCTCTGGCAGAGCTCAGTCTACAGACAAGGGCAAACGAGAGAGAGAGAGAAGCCCGTCAAAAAGGCCAGCCTCTCAGATCCTCAAAGGCCCAAATCCACCTCAGAGTAAGAGGGCCAAAGCCCAGCCCCCGCCTGACACAGGGAAAACCTCCACAAAGAAACAGGTTTGATGTTCCTCTAGTGCTGTGCTGGTGTTGGGATGTGTACTTCACACACCTTTCTGTTCTACAACTCTTTGTTTTAAAACAGAGCCTCATCCTTTAACCAAAAAAACTATCAAATCATTCTGACCAGTTTAAGGGATCATGTTATAGAAGATATCAAATATATGACTGAGTAATGACTTCCTAAAAAAAAGAGTGAAGTCAGACTCCCTCTGGGTTTCCTTGTTCCCAGCTCTTTGTTCACACTGATCTGATGGGACAGTGCTTCCTTTAGCTTGTTTATGTCTCACTCAGAGGCTTAAACATGTTTCACACATGTTTTATTTCATGTGAACCTCTCAAACAATTATCTGTGCCAAAAAAAAGGGGGAAAGGGAGACCACCTTGCCACTCAGGGATTGCTGCCCCCTAGTTTGTTTTGGTCTGTTAGACTGGCGCTAAAGTGCAACATCTTCTGGATCAAAAGCTTTTAAAGAAGATTGTCAAAAGGACAGAACAAGCCACATTCATTTCACTGCATTTTTGACTCCAGGATAATTTAGTGTTCACCCTTCCAGGTTTCAGAAGATTGAACTTTGTCATGTCTGAGGTCATAACATCACCTGCTCAAACTTTGTCTTCTGGACTGTCTGTGCAGTGGACCTTCTGTCTCTGGGTTCATGAACTGGTGTCTCAGGGTTCTGGTGCTACTGTGCTTAAATAACCTGAATTGCAATGCTTGAATTCTTCTTAACTCTTGTCTCTCTTCTTGCTCTTCTTTAGCTGTAGTTTTATGTACATTGTACCTCATGCTGTTTTTCAATGACACCATTATTTCTAACTAGCCTTCCTGTATCTTTTTGCTAGACCTCCAGCTCCGGCTCTTCTGCTCAGCGACTTCACACAAAGTTACGTCACTCGTCCTCCTCAGGCTCGGAGAAGACACCTAAGAACCAGCCAGCCAATCAGAAGCAGCCCAGCCAGGTAAATAAAGTCTAACAGAGGTTAAGTTAGCAGACGTGGGCTCTTCAGATAGCACATCCCACCATTCACAATCACATCTTTATTGATACCATCAAGTTGTTTAATTGACAGATGTTGATAAAGGTTGTTTTTTAAACATTTTTAAAAGATGTGATTCATTCAAACAGCTCTTTGATATTGACTCGAAATATTTTGCCAATAGGGTGGCAGTATGCTTTTCTAAACTGTTTAACCAGAAGCCAATTAACATGAAAAAAAAATAGGAATCCACCCCAAATCCAACTTGAATTGCCGTGTTTTGGCCACACAGTGTCCCTTAAAAGACAATGAAACTGACCAGAGCCTGATGATTGTTAAAGAGCCACAACATGTTTGATTATCTGTTTTCTATGTTAGCGGGATAAAGACATTGTCACATGTAGTTCTTGATCATGTTGTAATGTTTTAACTGTATTTGCAGTGATGAAATGTATGGTTATATTTTCCTTATTCTGTGTACAGGTCCTGTCCATCAGTTCTTTTTGTTGTGCTGTTGGTCTTTAACTCCGCACACATCTGTCTAATTCATCACCTGTTTATGTTGTTAAGGCTGCCAATGCTACCGACCCAACATAAACAGTTTTCAACCTTTGAAACTCTGCACAGTTGGCCTTTCAGTGTGAGGATCATGGATGTTAAATGAAGACCTCGTTATCAGACCCAAAGGCTTTTTTCACTTTTTCAGTGTTCCAGCAAACATCTATGCAGCCAGCTGAACATGCTCAGCAGTGCTTCACTTGCTTGGCTGTTGTTGTGATGAGAAAATGTCACAGGATTTTAAGCATGTTTTCTTTGTTCAAGAAAAAGTTGTACAAATATCCAACCTCCATTGTTCATCAAATCATGGAAAGAGTCAAAGTCAAACTTGTTTGCAGTTGGAGATCTCATGTCAGCTTGACTCAACTGTCTTTTACAATGGAGGTATATGAGAAAAAGTCTAGGCAAAGGGTCAGCGCTGTAACAAGGTCTTCATTTCATCTGTGGTCTGGAGTTTTGACCTGCATGTGACCTGCACGTGACCTGACTCTGACTTGTATCTGTACTGTTTACAACAATCGGTCAACTGGCATTGAGGTGAAGAAATATCTAGGTGTGTGAAACCTTTAGAAACTCTTGTTTAGAAACTCTTGTTCAGCCATCATTCCCCCAAAATAACAAGACTCTGGCTGTTTTCAAAACCACCTACTATACTAGTAATACTTGCTGGTTTGGTCATTATGCAGTATAAGAACAAATGTGAGATCCAATGTATGCCAAAAATACCAGGATGTTGCCTTGTTTCTGGAAAAATCGACAGTATGCATCATACCATTCTTCTCTCGTTTTTGTTTCCCACAATTCAAAGCGTCAGGTCAGAGATTGAAATGACGGACAGCAACGGCCATCGTAACCACAATCAGACCTTACCACACAAAGATAAATTTAGACCTTATCATTTATCTCAAAATCATCAAAATCCCAAACGATCAATTGTCAGCTTTCTTTCAGACTGTAAGTGGATGCATTGGATTCACATTACAAGACCAGAAACCAGCTTAGTGTGGAATACTGCAAAATAACCATCGACTGGCAGCCATTGAACCAAACCAAACAGCCATGGTGGGCTGGGGTCTAGACTCCATAGGGGGGTATCACCCCCACCACCAGGGTCTAGACTCCATAGGGGGGTATCAACACCACCACAAGGGTCTAGACTCCAGAGGGGGTCTCACCACCACCACCAGGGGCAGGACTCCATAGGGGGGTATCACCACCACCACCAGGGGCTGGACTCCATAGGGGGTATCACCACCACCACCAGGGGCTGGACTCCATAGGGGGGTATCACCACCACTACCAGCCAAACAGCCATTGAACTTTATGCAGGACCTCACTTACGACCCAGACAGAGCAATTAGTTGTTTTCCAGCATAGACCAATGGCCTCAGACTTGGTGAAGCTGACTCTCATCTCAAGTGCCTCACACTCAGCTACGACCCGTCCCCCGTCCTCTGTCCCTGCAGGAGCATCATCACCTGTTAGCCAGGGTACCATCATGGGGTTTAATGTGCTAGTCATGGATTGGCCACAAAACAAATAATTAAGCATCACTCAGGTTTTAATCAGGCACCCCAGTCCTCCCAGTCACCACCCTTCAGGTTCCTCTGTTGTTGCCAGTGTAGGTGTTGTAGTTCCACTCAAAGAACCTCAGATGCCCTTGTTGGTACCTTTACCAGTCTCTCCTTACAGACCCTAAGGCCATGAACCCTAACCCCCGTTTGGTTCATAAGTAAGCTTGTCCCTTTCCAACTATTTTCCTGGTGGATTAAATGGAAATTTGAATTATGTTAAACTGACTAGTCTCAATGTATGTCGATTTACATGATGTTTATATTGACATGCCAAGTTTACCTGCTTTGTTGATGGCCTTGACTTCCTGTATGGCTGGTGTTTACTTGATTTGTTGCTGATGAGACCTGCCGTGTAGCTGGGGTTTACTTCTCGGGTTGACTTGTGTTCCTGTTGTTGACTTCCTGTGTTCCTGGTGTTGACTTCCTGAGTTGCTGGCATTGACTTATCATGTTGACTCACGTTCCTTTTGTTGACGTCCTGTTTTCCTGGTGTTGACATTTCGTGTTGACTTGTTGTGTTGACTTGTTGTGATGACTTGTCATGTTGACTTGTGATGACTTGTCATGTTGACTTCCTGTGGTCCTGGTGTTGACTTCCTGTGTTGCTGGTGTTGACTTCCTGTGTTCCTGGGCCGTATCTGAATTGCCAAGTACATACTCAATCTTTCAGTAGACAGTAGACAGTACCTACTATCCGTGCTGTATACTGTTAGTACCTACTATTCAGTAGGCACAGTAGACAGATATTTGTTCCTACTTCTTCTGATTCATTCAGTGAGGAAGTGACGTCATTTACGTTTCCAGAACCGGCTGCATTCACCCGGTTTTTTTTTGTTTGTTTTTTGTTTAGCTTTATTCAAGAAGAGTAATGCGCATATACAGTCAGGTAAACAAAAACAATATCACAATGTAAATCAAGTAAAAGACAGATTAAATAACTAAATAACATAAAGTACATAAAGGACAGAACAAATGAAAGACAGTAATATACAGAATATAAAATAAACCAATAAAGACACATTTAAATAGTGAAATCATTATTTAAATAGAGGGGGAAAGGTTTTATAATAATGCAGACATTTGTTATATTTTCTGTTGTTCATCCATACTGCATGAAACCAGGAAGTTAGTATCCATACTGAAATGTTCAGTATACTGAGGTGGACCCAAAAAATACATACTGAATGACCACGAAAGTTCAGTATACTGAAACTTCATACTGAATAGTACGTACTGCCTACTGAACTGTGACAATTCGGAAGGGGCCCTGGTGTTGACTTCTTGTGTTCCTGGGCCCTTTCCGAATATCCACAGTTCAGTAGGCAGTACGTACTATTCAGTAGGGAGTTTCAGTATACTGAACTTTTGTGGTCATTCAGTATGTATTTTTTGGGTCCACCTCAGTATACTGAACATTTCAGTATGGATACTAACTTCCGGGTTTCATGCAGTATGGATCGGATGCGTGCTTTCAGGAAATGAATTGTGTTTTACCACCCACAATGCAGTGCGAAATTAAACGTAAATCGTCACTTCACGTCCGCCTCCAAATCAAAACAAACGAGCGTGGATTAATTTAATAAATTTTTAATCTAGAGTTAAAGTCCCGACTGAAATCACTACTTTAAATTAACAACAGAAAATATAACAAATGTCTGCATTATTATAAAACCTTTCTCCCTCTATTTAAATAATGATTTCACTATTTAAATGAGTCTTTATTGGTTTATTTTATATTCTGTATATTTCTGTCTTTCATTTGTACTTTGCTTTATGTACTGTATGTGATTTAGTTATTTAATCTGTCTTTTACTTGATTTACATTGTAATATTGTTTTTTGTTTACCTGACTATATATGTACATTACTCTTCTTGAATGAAGCTAAACAAAAAAAACAAAAAAA
The DNA here is from genome assembly GCF_963584025.1 of Labrus mixtus. NCBI lineage: Eukaryota > Metazoa > Chordata > Actinopteri > Labriformes > Labridae > Labrus > Labrus mixtus. The sequence continues at coordinate 2,793,057 of NC_083619.1, forward strand.
ACTGGTGGATGCGGCCGGTTCTGGAAACGTAAATGACGTCACTTCCTCACTGAATGAATCAGAAGAAGTAGGAACAAATATCTGCCTACTGTGCCTACTGAATAGTAGGTACTAACAGTATACAGCACAGATAGTAGGTACTGTCTACTGTCTACTGAAAGATTGAGTATGTACTTGGCAATTCGGATGCAGCCCTGGTGTTGACTTCCTGTGTTGCCGGTGTTGACTTCCTGTGTTGCTGGTGTTGACTTCCTGTGTTGCCGGTGTTGACTTCCTGTGTTGCCGGTGTTGACTTCCTGTGTTGCTGGTGTTGACTTCCTGTGCTGCTGGTGTTAACTTCCTGTGTTCCTGGTGTTGTGTTCCTGGTGTTGACTTCCTGTGTTGCCGGTGTTGACTTCCTGCTGTTGACTTCATGAGTTGACTTTCTCTGTTGCTGGTGTTGACTTGTCCTGTGTTGCTGGTGTTGACTTCCTGTGTTGCTGGTGTTGACTTGTCCTGTGTTGCTGGTGTTGACTTCCTGTGTTGCTGGTGTTGACTTCCTGTGTTGCTGGTGTTGACTTGTCCTGTGTTGCTGGTGTTGACTTGTCCTGTGTTGCTGGTGTTGACTTCCTGTGTTGCTGGTGTTGACTTCCTGTGTTGCTGGTGTTGACTTGTCCTGTGTTGCTGGTGTTGACTTCCTGTGTTCCTAGTGTTGACTTCCTGTGTTGCTGGTGTTGACTTCATGAGTTGACTTTCTCTGTTGCTGGTGTTGACTTGTCCTGTTGCTGGTGTTGTGTTGCAGGCTGACAGCAGCAGCAGCAGAGCAGCGGGGAATAGTAACTGTTCTGTCATTGCTTTGCGTGCCTCTAAGATTCCCGGGTTATGCCATAATTCTCGGAAACACCCGCCTGCTTCTTCTTCTTCCACTCCTCACTGCTCAGACTCCAACGATAGCCTCAAATACCTCTCCTCTTCCTCCTGCTCCTCCTCCTCAGCACCTTCCATCTCCTCCTCTGGGAAGAACTCACTTGTGTCTGCTGCTTCAATCACCAACTCTTCTCCTCCCACCTCAAGCTCTGGGCAACAGGCTTCTCTGTTTCCCCTCTCCTCTTCCTCCTCGCTTAAACACTCCCCCCCTCTATCCTCCCCCTCACTGTCTTCCCCTCCTCCTCCTCTTCATAAGTCTTTGATCCCTTCTCTGACTCTGTGTCATCTCCTCCCTTCATCCAGCCAAATGTTGTCGCCATCCCACGCTAACATCGGCCCCGCCCACCACCGGCCTCACAGCGCCAGCAAGAGCCAGCACCAACTCGCCCTCGCCTCCACCTCCCAACAACGGTACTGCTCTTCATCCTCCTACTCTTCATCCTCATCCTCACCTTCCTCCTCCTCCTCCACCTCCCTGTCTCCCACCTCCTCCTCTCCTCCCTCTCCATCTTCCTCCCTCCACCCCACCTTGGCGGGTCACAGGGAGTGGAGTGTCCCGACGTCAGGATGTGACTCCCCCTCTAAAGGTCGAGGCAGGAAAAGCACAACAGCTGCAGCCTCCAAGAGCGCACCGTGAGGCATTCAAGGACCAAGGACGCGCAACAGACATTCAAACTTTCAAAGCCAATTAAGCGAGAGAGAAATGGATTGACTAGCAATGTGTTCCTACAGCAATATTGTGTGATGTTTACCTTTATTACCTTTCAATATTTTGTGTTGTGGAAAAAAAAGTTTTTAAAATCCAAACCAGGAGACACTCTGACATTTGTAAATATATATATCTGTATTTCAGAACTCATGTAACAAACTGCAGCAATAAGATACTGAGGTACATGTCTGATGTCACTGAAACTTTGTTACCATACACAGTTTGTCCTGTAGAGGGCAGCGCGTACCTCATACCTCCTCAGACCACGTTCAGCAGCCTGTTTTTGATTTGATATTTTCAGAAAAATCGGCCGTGGACTTCTACAGACAGAACTTTGTATTCTGTCACATCATGTTTTAATGTTTTAATAGGAATAGAGATTATAATATAACATGTGTAAACAGAATTTATTTTTCCTAACATAGTTTGAATAGATTCAGGCCTGTAAGATGCAGTTCAGCTGTTTTTGGATCCTTTTTGAACATTTTGTGTCTTTTAAAGCTAAGAGTCCTGTGTTGTGATGATAAGTATTCACCCCAAAGTCGCTACAGAACAGATTTTATGTAGATAATTAAGATTTAAATATGAGTGTTTATCTTCCTTTCAAAGATCTGTTAGTGCAGAGAGATGTTTAAATAAATAAAAGTGTTTGTGTAACCATCAGAGTGACTTCATCCTCACAGCAGAATCACGTTAAGGTTTATCTGAGTCACATTACAGACATCAGTACAGACCATCATGTTCATCCAAAGACAATCATCTTTACTCCATAAAGAATAAAAGCACTCATCAAAGCTAAAGACTTGATTCTGATTGGCCAATCACGTCTAAAGTTCTCCTATCCCTGTGATAACAACACGCTCACTTTATATAATCCCTGACATAACATCCGTCTGAAATGAAAGTTTCACTCTTCATCTTCTCTGAAATGATCGCGCAGAGTGCTACAGTTGTTTTCTTCACTGATGAGGATGATGTCATTCCTGATTTGACCCCATGCTACCTCTCACTGTGTCTGTGTATGAAAAACGTTCATTCTGTGTTAATGATTCACCAAGTTTAATTTGAGACTGTCGGACTGTTTATATCTGATCATCTGTCAAACCTCTGCATGTCTCCAGCAGTCCGCTTCCTGTCAAGGTGGTCTGATCAATAATGTTGAAAATAATTAAAAAATTAAATCATTATAATAAAGGGCTTCCAGAGTGTTGAACAATCACTGTGTGTCCTGCTTTTGTTTTCAGTGCAGTATCAGTGTGCAGCCAGCAGAGGGCGGCAGCATCACTAGTTAAATTAGCGTTGACCTCTGGTGTTGAAAAATGAAGACAATGCAGAAGGGTTAAAAGCTGCAGTTCATCAAGTGTCCACTTGGGGCTGGTTGCAAAAGAAGTACATGGACTTGAGCTTGTATATTTCTTTTCTAGTCTTCTGACTACTCAAAGTGATTTTACACCGCAGGTCACACCTACACATTCACACACTGCCGATGAAGGAGCGGGAATTTGGGGTGAAGTGTCTCGTTCAAGGACACATCGGACATGAGACTGCAGGAGCTGGGGATCAAACCCCCGACGTTCCAGTTGAGAGACGACCGACTCTACCACTGATCCACAGTCGCCATTCAGAAGTCAAGTACACAACCATTTAAAAAAGCATTTTACAGCAGAAACAACAAGATTTACAGTCTGGTTAAAAAAGACTAAATGGGTCATGATTTTATGAAGGGTAAGAGTTATTCATGATAAGGAGTGTAGCTGACCTGACTGACCTCTGCTCCACTTCTACACCTGTTGCTAGGTTCACTGAAAATCAGTCTGAGACAGAGTTTCCAATATGGCGGCCGACAGTGATGGGCTTCAAAGGTCCGCTTCAGAAACCAATGGGTGACATTAATGAGGCTTTGTCTACTTATTTAACACACAATTTGTACAATTCTACAATTCACTGAGCAGACACTTTTTTCCAAAGCAACGGACATCAGAGAGTAAGAACAACACAAGCAAGGACCTAGGGAGGAGGAGACAAGGAGTCAGGTCAGCCAGCTGTCAATCTACCAGCAGTCCATCAGCAGGTGGAGACGTGAGAGGATAAAGTATAAAAACACTCATTCTAATCTGATGAAAGGCTGTGGATCAGAGGGTGGAGTTGGTAGTCTCCGTACCTGATGATTCACCTGCTGCTTCACCTGATGATTCACCTGATGATTCACCTGCTGCTTCACCTGATGATTCACCTGCTGCTTCACCTGCTGCTTCACCTGATGATTCACCTGATGATTCACCTGCTGCTTCACCTGCTGATTCACCTGCAGCATGTGAAACTGTGGGTAGTTGTACTGCTTGGGTTTGACCTCCACCTGTCCTCCTCCGTCACACTCTCCCACATAAACACACTGTGCTAAACAAGAAAAAAGACTTCATGAAACTTTTAATCAAAATAAATTTATTAACAGGAAAACGGGGATGTAAATATTTTATAGTGCAACATGTATGTTATATTGACACAGTGTAAAAGGTTTGTTAAAGATCATCTCAGAAGCAACAACAGAAACATGAAAAAGGCAACCAGTAGACAAAGTAAAGCACCCGGTACGACACACCTGAAGAACACTCACCACGGTGTCTTTAAACAGGAAACAAATCAGAGTTGGCAGTGGTGATACTTCAATGACAATATTTACATCCTCATACATATCAACACAAAGACTTGTCACCTTTAATTCAAAACTACAAACATGAGCCAGGAGAAGTTCACAGCGCTGATGATGATTACAGTAACTCGATCAGGTGGACAGACGTCTGTCATCTGGTTAATGTTGGTTTTTCAAAATAAAAGGCTGGTAATAAGTGTAACTCACGAGGATCAGGAGACAACTCCTCATTCATTCTTTAAGTGCATCTGAGGAACACCTTTAATAACGTCTCCATAAGGTAAAGTAATGGCCATGTGAAGGTTTGAGGCAACACTGCAGACACGGGACTTTGTACCAATCAGAATCCAGCATGATGAATGACATCACTTTGACCGACTTCACTGTAAAAGGTCATGAATAAATAACTACAGGAATGAATATCTGTTCTTCTGAATCGGCATTTTTTCAAGTGCAACATTAAATACGTTTGACTTGAAATCAATTCTTCTTCACCTTTCTTAATGCAGACACATCGCGGACATGTCAGTAAATGAACTCTTACCCGGTGTCAGCACAGCTTGGTGTGTAGGCTGCTGCAGCGATGGAGAACGTATACAGCCGTCAGTAAAGTACCGACTCTACACTGAACTCTCGTTTCATTTTGTCCCGCCTCTGAAAAGGCACAAGTCAAGTCAGGACTCTAAACCAGCAGCAGGAATCAATTCACCTCCTTCTCATTACATGCCTGTCTGCTTTTAACAAACTGTCTTTAAGCGGTGGAACAAAGTCCAGTGATGTTTGTAAAGCTAGTCATCATCGTTACTATCAGATCATCAATTTAAAAATGAAATCAAACATTTGAATTTTAAATATTACAGAAGAGAAATGACGATTATTCTGATTTCATTTCAGGATGTTACCCCTGAATAAAGAATCCCTCAGGTAACCATGGTGACAGTTGAAGGAACAGTCAAACGTTAGCAGCTTTGAGTCCCCTTCTTATTACGAAGGAATCATTTATATAAACATCAAGTTGTTTACAATTATCAACAGATATCTTTGAAATCATGATCACATTATTACTCACATCACAATAAGATTTAGAGTTTTATAAAGAAGGGCTCGACAGGTTAAAAAGCTTTTTCTCGGTGTATCTCATCGTATTGCATCTTCAGTTTTCTACATTTATGTTCCACAGCTTGTTTTTCTGTCAGTGAAAAAAAAGCAGCCAGATAAAAACGAACTCCCTTTTTTTGTGATTTAAAAAACTCTGTGATATAAACAGCTGCATCTTTTTCAGCACCAGAGTCAGTGACCCATCTGAAAGCATTAATCCTTCTGGGAGCTGTCCTTATGGTCCTGGTCCTGACGTTCTGAGGTTCTGGACCGAGCAGCGAGAGACCTCTTTGTTTGTTAAATGAGAGTAAAGGCAGTACTGAGCTATCAGAAACAACCACGAACTGTTTACTTTATAAAGTGCACGCTGACGCTGTGATGAAGAACCACATCATGTAGAGAGGATCTCAACACTGAACATCTGACACACAGGAGGGAACATGAACAATATGTCCCCTCATCATTGCACTTAAAGGTATCACACAAAGCCCTCTCCATCCTGTCACTCTCCACTCTGACATTTAGAAAAGGATGACTTTGTTAGCCACAGCGCTGGTAGAACTGTGTTTAACACCACAAAGGTTTTAAAGTGTTGCATATGTGGGGCTGAATCATGGATCACGGCTTTACTACTCTGTGTTACACTTAATAAAACAAACAGATCCTTCAAACATGACGAGGACAATCTGCATGTGTGTGACAGTCTGAATACAAACTGTTAAAGTCCAGCCTCTGTGTGTGTATGTGTGTGTCTTTATGTGTCTTTATGTACTTATTACATTTAAATGTTTTTCGGGGGGGGGGGGGGGGGGGGGGTGTGACTCTGAGTCTGAATCGTGTTCCCTTTAGTGACATGCCTACAGGTTTCAGGTTCTAACATGACTCTGGGTCTGTCTTTAAAGATGATAAAACACTTATTTACATTTGAGGAAGCTTTAAAGCAGCTAAATGTAGGAATTGTAGACGATGTTTTGTTCTTTAATCTGGGAAACACAGGACACATAACTGGATACTGTTTAGCTTGATCAGCTTGTTATTGAAACACTTTGATTCATCTGCCATACTGGAGTTTGTTAAACGTTTAGAGAGGTTTAGAGAACGGATCAGCAGACATCTTATCTCACTCTCTCTCTGTCACGCCTCCTGATACATCATCAGAGAGTATTAAATGATCCTCAAACATCCATGACAAACCAGTGTCATTTAACCAGAAGTCTAACTGAGGTCCATCTGCAAATCAACACGCTGTAATTAATGGTGACAAAGATTTAGGAACACCTGGAATAAGATATTGTTCATGTGTTATTTTTTTTAAGTATGATTATTGTCTCGTCCAATAACACACCGTCAGGAACTCTTACACAGATCAGTTCTGGGAATGAGCAGATTCAAAACAAATGGTTCAAAAATACATTTCAGCAACAGGCAGTACAACGAATGTGCATGCAGGAGACCCTCAGCATCTGCACTCTGGGGGGGGGAGGAGGAGGGGTTGTGCAAATATTCAAACATGTCAGGCGACAGAAGCTGTGCCCGCTGAGGCCGTCTGACCTGAACGTTGTTTTGGTCACTCTGGACAGTTTGTGCTGCTGATGTTAATGGTCTTTGACTTTGGAGTGAAATCTCTCCAGTAAGGCTCTCAGGATGTTCCCTGGGATCTGCTGGTGCTGGTCTATCAGAGACTGGACCGCCTGCTGCACCTGCACAGACAAAGACAACAAACAGAGTCAGATCAGTGGTAGGTGGTCGTAGCAGCGCATACAGAACACATCTGTTTTAACATCTGGTATAATGATTCATGCACATCCTGTCGGGGTTCAGTCCCTGATAACAACCTGCTCACTGTTCATTTCCCATCACATTATCACCAGAAAAGCTCTTGTTTTATTTTTAGTTCAACATCTGAACTTTTTAAGCTCTGTGTTAAAAATATATAAAGCAGGTGAATATATAAACGATATAAAGTGATCAGTTAAAGATCAATGATTTAAAAGCCCAAACCAGCACAAGACGATGTGGTGCCTTTTATTTGATCTCGGAAGTCGAAAGTTCAGAGATAACAGTCCGACATGTCATCAGGAACGCCCCCGGAAACTCTAAATCCAAGACGGCTGCTCCGTGCATCAACAGTGAAGTTTAAGCTGTACATGATGTTTATAAACGTTGTGTTTGTGTTTGTGTAATTAAATCAATCACATCGACAGTATCATGTTCTGTTGACATGTTGCGTTCACGTCGTGTGTTGTTGTCTCCTGAACCATGTTGATTTTCTGACTTTTTACAAACTGGTAACTGAAACACGTTGGACTTCTTTCCCCGCTCAGACATCTGACTGATACCTCTGAGCAGTATCTCACTCACTTTCTCTGCTAGCTCTGCAGCGTTTACATTGGGGTCGTAGGGGATCGGATCACCGAGGAAGGTTCGAAACTTCACAGGAAATCCTCCATAAACAGGCGCCGCAGGGAAACGAAACTTCTCATACACCCAGCGATAAAATCCTGGATGGAAAAAAACAGAGAGACACGGCATGTCCCATGAATATCATATTTATATATATATAAGAAAGGATTCAGATGAAGGTGAAGACAAAGGAGACATTTAACCAACAGATCAACACTCCCCTGTGTCAGCTCAGCACCAAAGACTGTTTTAGTGGACTCTGTTTTAAAAGAGAAGCCGATACAGACGTGTACTAAACCTGACCAGCAGGGGGCGAACTCCCCAAAAAGAAGTTTTTTTACTGCATAGACGCAGATGAGAAACAATGAACATTTTCCTGGTGAGATGATGGTCTAGCTCATTATGTTTGTCTGTTTGGAGTAAATGGATGATAAATCAGAGTAAACTGAAGCTTCCTGTAAACCAGGAGAGCGATGTCACACTTTGTCCACATGGGGTTACTTCTACTCACACAACGAGTACGGTTCATTCGCGGCTTCTCAAACTAATAGTTGACCATGGTTACACAAAAACACAATGTCTACTTCCACTACTGTGGTCACAACACTCTGCTCAGAAAGCTTTCTTTAACTCCCAGAAAACTGCAGGTCTGCTGAAACTCTCAGCTCTTTTAAATCCAGGTTGAAGACACACCTGTTTACACTGCGTTTACACTGACACTCATCCTGCATTCATTTTAACTCAACATCACATCTATCTTTGTAGAAACACTCAGGAACAGAGCTTCTCTTTGGACTATGGAGGACATACCTCATGTGTCACTACACTCCCAAACAACACAAAAACATCTCTGATCTCTTTCTCTGGAGCTCTGTCTCCTGTGTCGGGATGTGTACCGGCTTCTAAACTTACTTAAATTTCCCAGAGATCTGAAGCCTTCCCGCAGATTCTGAGTGAACATCGGAATAACTGGCTGAAAAAAGAAACAAAGGGTTAGAGAGACTCTGCAGCATGACATTCCCTTAGATGGATAGAGGTATTTATTCAAGGAGTTCAGTCAGAATTGGCGGCTGCAATAATTCCAAACACATATTTGGAAACACTGCAAACTCATGTGAAATCAAATCTAATTTATAACGTGAATATGATCTTTCATGGACTCCAGACTGAAACATTAAAGCAACAAAACGCACCACTTGAGAGTCGATGGCGACCTGCGCGAAGCCTCTGCGTTTGCCCCAGAGAAGAGGGTAGGTCTCATCGCTGAACAGAGCCTCCCGCACGCCACCGGGAGAAATCCCTAACAGGTGACCATTCTTCAGCGCTCGCACACACTCCTCCTGAGGACCATGGATCACACTGAACACCTCGCACAGCAACTTAAAACCTGCAGTGAAGGGAGAGAGAGAGAGAGAGCGGGAGACAGCGTGAATGGGGTTAAGAGAGGTTAGTGATAAAGCTGTCATTTAAAAAGGAAACAAAAAAACACACACACACACACACACACACACTGAAAACAACTAAAAATAACAGAAAACAAAAAGAGGTAAACAGAAAATATAATGAGGCCAGTTGTATCTGATGGGATTGTATGAGTATGCATGTGTGTGTGTGTGTGTGTGTGTGTGTGTGTGTGTGTGTGTGTGTGTGTGTGTGTGTGTGTGTGTGTGTGTGTGACCTGGGATCTTGAAGAGGAAGTGGTCCGCTACAGAGTGGCAGGTCCGGCCCTTCTGGATGATGACACTAGCCAGGAAGTAATAGTAGTCTATTGGAATGGCTCCATGATAGTACACGATCAGTGCTGGTCCTTTGTCTGGGATCTTCTCCATCCCATGAATCTCATAGCCTGGAGACAACAAGAGACACACGTTTAAAAACTCCTCTGTGGGGGTTTTCTGTAGTCCCACTTTGAAACATGTGACCCCAACGAGCCACAGATGAGCGGGGCTGTTAACCACTTTAGGTCAAACTAGGTCAACTACTCATGTGACTATCCAAAGAGGCTTACATGTGTAGCTCTGTCCACCTTTTAGTTAGTTAGTATAAAACTGAAGATGTCTCTGGTAGGACGGGTGAAATATCTTCAAGACGACTGACATCAAACACATACACATTCCAATGTTCATTCATTGTTAAACACTCACCAATGTGGAGATGTTTTAACATGTTCAGCTTCAGTACAGAAGAAGCCTGAGGAGATGAGATGAACCCTAACTATAGGAGCCATAATGTGTATTTTTACCTCTGTTGATTATTTGTTATGTTTTGCTTCTTATTTGGGTTTGATATCATTTCCAGTAATTAGCAGTGGGCGTGGTTTGACTTTGTTTTTAACCTGTGTGTGGCGAGAGGCAGACAAAGAGGGTGAGTGGGGTTTTCCTCATTGTCATCAATTATCATCCTCTTTCAACCTTTTGATTAGAATTATGTTCACTCTTTTGTTTAATAAATCAACAAACTTATCTGGACTTTGATTTTATTTTGATAAGAACGAGTCACAGGTACAGGACACTCAGTCTCTGTGCGGCGTTCTCCAATCAAAGCCGCCCACAATACTGACTTTAGTGGAGTCGTGTTTCACCATCAAGCTTTGAATAACAAAACCTCAATTCTGTGACCATTCTCTGGCTCAGATGTTTTGATGATTGATTTGACTTCTATGGACCCTTTAGAACAAAAATTAGCCCCCAGGTCCCTTAAAACTGCAGTTAATGAACCAAAGGATGATGGTGGTACTGACGGGGCATCTTTCTCTTTTTATGAACACTTTGAGCTCCTTAATCACATACCCTGAGAACTTTTCAAATCAATGTGACACTTTTTTTTTATTTCCCTTCTTCACAAGCCTGCAGCTCAACATCAACAATGACATGACAGTGTGCAGTTTCACATGAGAATAGAACTTTCTCCTTTTTGTTCTGTTCAGGTGATATCACCTTCTGAACACACAGCATGTCAAATAAAGCCCAGTGTCTCACCATGCCAGATGGCTCCATGTCCGTCCCACAGAGTAGCCAGGGTCTTCCTGGCCCCATCCCACAGGTTGTTGCAGTAAGCTTCTCTCAGTTGATTCTTCCTCTATGGTTTCAAAAAAAGAGTCAGGAAAGTTCTGAGTGATACAAGGTAAGAAATCAAAACTCTTAACTGATGACATTTAGGAGCAGTTTGGAATGTGTCCCAGGATCTTATCAACGTCATCAAGCTTTAGTCACACTGCACGCCTGAGTAGTGCATGTACATGGCATGTTTTGAATAGCAGCCTTCAGAGGTGTGGACTCCAGTCACATGACTTGGACTCGACTTGACAAAATCATGAAAGACTTGCAACTCCACTTGGACTTCAACACCAATGACTTGGGACTTCACTTGGACTTGAGCCTAATGACTCGAAAATACTTGAGGTTTTAATGTTATTTTATGTCCCATATATAATTTCAGCGATGCGCAAAACACGGACGGAATCACAGAGTTTTACAATGAAAATATAATCAACTACGTTTTTATACCAAGTGTTTTTATAATATATATGAGGAGTTTTACGCGTATTTGGTGTAGCTGCAGCTTCTCGCTGCTGCTCCTCATCTGTTTACATGTTGCAGGCGCGAGCTGACACACACACACACACACACACACACGCACACACACACACACGGACGCACACACGGACGCACACACGCACGCACGCGCATGCACGCACGCACACACACTTACGCACGCACGCACGCACACACGCACACACCGGAACGCCAGCCATCGCGCGTACCTAGGTATTTACTTTTAGCGCAACACAGTCCGTGATCTGTATGGACCTTAATATCTACTGTCGATATGGGCCAAGTCTTTATGCTCAGGAAGGTACATAATCCGGTCAAACGGCTGTTTCGACTATTCCCCGTTCTCTCTCAGCTTGTCTGCATACTGTATTTATCAACAATCAGCACATTGAAATTGGTAGGCTGTTATCTCACAGCCTGCTGTAGTCTGGGAACGTCTTCACACACACTGTAAAAAAAGGGGGAGCAAGGGTGACCCGGGCACTATGCATATTTAATAGAGTTAATTTATATTTAAAAAAGTCTCAATTTCCTGACATGATCTAATAAAATGACCCAAATCAGTGATCTGATCCAATGGAACACACCATCAAACACAGAATTCAGTTAAATAAAAATGGAAAAAACAGAATTTAGGAAAAATAAACAAAAACACAGTCAGTCGCACTGGTACTGTTATTTTATTTTAAGAAGTAGGCTAAATAAAATCATATAAGCAATCATGATTTGTGTAACTGTAACAAATTATTACTCTGTGAAAATGGCATTTCATTTGGTGAAGAGAGCTAATGACTTGTTCAGGACTCGAAATTCAAAGGTTAGGACTTTTGACTCGACTCGAGACTTGCCAGTCTTTACTCAGGACTTGACTCGAGACTTGCCTGTCTTTACTCAGGACTTGACTTGAGACTTGAGACCAAAGACTTGAGACTTACTTGTGACTTGCAAAGCAAGGACTTTGTCCCACCTCTGGCAGCCTCACAGTGTGTGTGTGTGTGTGTGTGTGTGTGTGTGTGTGTGTGTGTGTGTGTGAGGATGAAAGCTCTTTATGTACAGTCCCTTTAACATTTTTATATTCATATAAATGTTACTCATTCAGACATGACCAGTCGATAACAGAGCGACTATGCTTCACTTGTTATACCCATGTGTCCCACAGAGGGGCGCAGTATCATTGTGAACTAAATATTCTGCCAACGTCTTCTGGAAAACAAACACCTGATTGTTAATATGAGGAACGTTTCAGTTATGTAGCACTGTGTGTCTTTTTCCTGCTGAATGACTAACAGAAATGTGACTGAGCACTTTATAACATCCAGAGAGGGACTCATCTCTCCTGTTACACTGACAGAAGGTTTACAGAACCCTGCTATTGACTTCTTCTTTTTGAGGTACATCTGTTTATTATCTAATCAGGTTTATATTGATGCACAGAGAGACACAAATCAAACTGTATGATTGCTTGTTCATTCTTTCTCTTTTTGGCGGTCAAATTTCTGCCCTTTTTTTTTGGGGCTGCATCGAGAGTGAAAATAAACAACTGCAAAAATGACAAAGCAAGTCTAAAAATTATCCTTTTTTGTATTCCTCCTGGGTGACTTTTTTTATTATTATTTATTTTGTTAGATGCTACATCTGGCATCAGAATGCATTATTTTGCACATTTTATTTAATCACAGAGTTTTATTTTGGAGCAATGAAGTGCCATGTTAAAGAAATGTTTAATAAATATTGAAATGTTAACTAGAAATGGTTTGATATCCTTATTGTGTGAATAGTTACATTGATCAAGTAATGTTAAATAATCGTTAACTGAAAAATGAATCGTTAGATTAGTCGATTAATCGAAAAAATAATCATTAGTTTAATCGTTTGAAAGATAATCGTTTGGGACAGCTCTAGTTTAGTGTTTGTCTCCTTTAACATCTGAAAACGGGCCAAATTATCCCGAGGTCCTCTCCTCTCTGTAACCATTTGTTGTTCTTTAAACAGTTTGAAAAAGACAATTTCACGTTTGTTATCAGTGTTGTCGAGGAGGTTGTAGGAAGGATGCAGAACCGTCTTAACTTCAGCTGACTAAAATCCTTCATCTGGTTAAAAGATTTTAATGACAACAACAGTACATGAAACATGTTTTGATGCACATCTACAACCTGCTGTTATGTGCACTTCTGATAAAAGAGACACTTGTAATGAAATCAAGATACCACTGTGGGCTGATGAAGGAGTTTGTTGGATCCCAAAGCTTCATATTAAAAAACAGTTCAGTTGTCATATCTGTTAGTCAGGTGCAGCCGCAGTGTTCTTAGTTCAGACATCATGGAGAGGGAAACAGACGTTAATGAGGGCAGAGAAAATAAAGATGGAGGCCTAACAAGAGGACGTGATCAACCTAAGACTACAAACTGTCACCGTTTATCAAAGTGCTCAAACATGTCCATTACAGACGGGTTTACCTTATAGACATGGAGGAAGAGTATGGAGAGGTAAAGCAGGATGACGATGAGGAAGGGCAGGATGAAGACGATGGCCAAAGGCGTGAAGACCCACAGTAGGTACTCCAAAACACTCAGATAGTCCTCCACCTGACCCAGGCCGGCCCAGTCCTCCAACGCGCGGAACACACAGACCTGTGCAGCAGACAGACGTCATGTGATCCCACAGTCACACATCAATGTTTGATGACTTATTCAACATCGATGTTTGCTCATCAATCTTTATTCTGCTGGTTTTATTTTTAAAAACAGAACCACCACCAGCAGCTTTCTGGGTCGTGCTCAGGCTTTATAACAACATGATATCATTTGAGCAGCACAATCAAAAACTATTCAACCACGGTTTAGAGGATCGGCTAAAACTCTTTTCCCCGTGCACACACATGGCCGTGTTTCAAGCCAGAACAATGACATCATCAGTAAATATGCTGATGGCACAACCATCCCTGGATTCATTAAAGGGAGGCATCAGTGACCTGATACAGTGAGGACAATGACCTCACCATGAACATGTGAAAGGATAATAATAATAATAATAATAATATTAAATCTTATATGAGCAACATTTCATAGCAAGTGAAGATTTTCATTTTCTATAAATCAGAACAAGACAACACTTGTTTTTGTTCTACACACTGTCTTCATCATGTTTCAGAAAGAGTTCATTGTTTATCCAGTTCATATTTGAATATATAGATTTTTTTCTTATTTTTCCCTTGTGTATCTTTTCATGCTTGTTGCTCTGCTGTCTTTATGTTCATAAAGCTGACTTTAGGAGACTGACTGACTGATATCCCAGTGTAGCTGAATGTACGGGAGAAACATCTATTCAGATACATTCTATTTTATTCTACTCTGTGTTATTGTTGCTTTGAATGACATCGCACTAACTCATGTCTCAACGCTATGCACAATTCATCAATGATTTTCTTGTTGTTGTTGATTAATTCAGGATGTTATATAACAGAACAGAAAAGGACACAGGTGTAGACACACAGCAGGTATTTTCCCATTCTTCTCCAGACCTGGAAGTTACTGAATCCAACGTCCACACTTTTCAAACTCTCTCCGTAGATGATTGAATTGATAAAACAGATAAATCCTAAATGAGTCATTTGATTGATTAACTGACCAAATCATTTCAGCTCTAAAACATTAATAACTACTGGAGTGAATTCTGAATCACTTTTGGCTCTCTGCTGCTGTAGGATCTTTAAACTAATGAAGAGATGTGTTACAGTTTGTTTTTTGTTCTGTTTATGTGATATTCACTATGAAATGATAAGTCTCCAATTTAACAATCAAAGCATGTCTCACTCAACTACTGAATACTCACATCTTTGAACCAACTCATCCTACCAACAAGCTACAGCGTGTTCCTGCTGTAGTCAAACTCCCTGATTTGATCAGATAAACCTGATTTACAATCAGACAATTTGTTAGAGTACATAAAAGACAGGATGCATACCAAGAAGGACAGGGTGTCCTCTGCTCCCATCAGACAGGACTGATTCCCACTGTCTGACATCCTGCTCTGCTGACACACACACAAGCTGTGTTTCAACGAGCCAATAGCAGGACCAGTCAGTCAGACAGCTTCATGAGGAAGGATCACATCTGATGCTACATACGTTCAATCTGATGGAGAAGGGAACACAAAGTCAAAAGTCAAAGTCAACTTTATTGTCAATTTCAAAATATGCCAAACATACAGTGGAATCGAAATTGCGTTTGTCTCCGTCTCACGGTGCAATACAACCAAAATAAGGTAAAACAGATAAAATAAAACAAGGTAAAATAAGATCAAATAAAATAAGGTAAAACAGATAAAATAAAACAAGGTAAAATAAGATCAAATAAAATAAGGTAAAATAAGATAAAATAAAACAAGGTAAAATAGATCAAATAAAATAAGGTAAAATAGATCAAATAAAATAAGGTAAAATAAGATAAAATAAAACAAGGTAAAATAGATCAAATAAAATAAGGTAAAATAGATAAAATAAAATAAGGTAAAATAAGATAAAATAAAACAAGGTAAAATAGATCAAATAAAATAAGGTAAAATAGATAAAATAAAATAAGGTAAAATAAGATAAAATAAAACAAGGTAAAATAAGATCAAATAAAATAAGGTAAAATAAGATAAAATAAAACAAGGTAAAATAGATCAAATAAAATAAGGTAAAATAGATCAAATAAAATAAGGTAAAATAGATAAAATAAAATAAGGTAAAATAAGATAAAATGAAATAAAATAAGGTAAAATAGATAAAATAGAATAAGGTAAAATAAGATAAATAATATTTACAGTAATAAATTCTAAACACGAACTGAGGTCAAAGACTATTTCTGTCAAAACTGTGGACACACACACACACATAAACACATACACAACGTTTAATAGAACAATACTCGTTTAGAAAAACAAAGAATAAATGAATGTAAATAAACTCACCCAGCTCCAAATCAAAGAGCAGTATTATGATCTTAAGCTAGCTCCAGTGCTCAGATCATCCAAACACCACAGAGAAGCAAAGTGACAAAGAAAGAGGTCAAAAAGCAAACAGGAAACAAGTCCTGTTGTCAACACGTCACCGTAATCTTAAAATAAAATAAAACCAAGAAATGGTAAATCTGACAGGTGACAGCTAGCCTTCACTGTTTACGTCAACCTTCAACGTCACTTTAAGTAACGTCAAACAAACGTAGAAAAAGTGACGTCACACAGTTACTCTGGTAACAGAGTCATTAAAAAAGACCCGCCGCAGTAACGTTCCACGAACATTTAGCATCACAACATACAACAGTGTTTGTTTAGCCACCAGCTACCCTGCCTCTCACGTCGGATGGTTTTGGATGTGACACAATTCGGTGTTACGGGGAAAAGTGTCCCCGGGAACAACCCCAGCCGGAGATAAGTTCCAGGTTCCACTACAAAGCTGAAATCGGAACAGTCTTCGTGTTGGACACAAAACCTTCAAAATAAAGACATTAAAACAATTCTGAAGAAAAACGTCTGGAAAATTGTAAATGGGCTTGAGCTTGTGTAGTTCTTTTTTTTATATCAAACTTTTATTGAAATTGTACAAAACAAGTAAAATATGGCAACATTTACTCTATTTTCATAGCTTAAAGATTGCCAATGGGAACACATTTAATGGTCAAATATCATAAAATAAAGATGATAGAAAGCTATGGAAAAGACAAAATGAGATTTAAAGAAAATACATAAATAAAAGGATTACATCAAAAGAAGTCACCCTTTATAAAAATGACTATACAATTTGACATCAGTTTTCTGAGTCAGTGGAAAATGAAAATGTTTTATATTGACAATGTGCCATTTTCCATTCTTCAGTTTTAATGATTTTAAGAACAATTTAAATTCATTCAAGAAAAATAGTCAAACTTGGGGATGATTTTAAAGCTCTAGACACAAAATCACATGAATCCAAAGTTCATGATTTTTGTATTTTTCAGATTATACCAAAGATACAAATTGTTTCTAGAGAAAAATCAGAAAGATGAGACTTCTTGTGTTATCCATTCATGAATTTCAACACAAATATATTTAAGTGTCTTGCACAAGGACACATCGGACATGGGGCTGTTGGTGCTGGGGATCGAACCTCCGTCCTATTGAGAGACAATTGACTCTACCTATGAGCCACAGCTCAGCTTTTTTTTATGTAAAGATATTAACCAATATTTATGTAAGTATTACATTAAGGCCAAATGTAAAAAATAGACATAATGGATTTAAGGAGAGGGTCTTCATGAAGCTGTTTTGAATGGTTCACTGGAAGATGTGCCTTTTGTGGAGCAATTTATTGATTTATGCAGTTTTTATAAAGGGAGATATTATAATATCAGTATGAAGATGAAGTCAAATTGCATCATGGTTACAAATCTTATTTATATTTGTTCATTATGGAGACAAATTGAAAACACAGAATAACAGAACAGAACCACCAAAAAGACAAACAAAGAAAAACAAGCAAAGCATAAAGAAAGAGAGCAAATAACACAAACTATAATCAGGGGTATCAGAAACAGAACTAAATGAACATATCCAGCGTTCATTTGTTTTACTCTAGTTGACTGTCTTTCATTCCATGTAGAGTTACTCTTCTATTTCTATTTTTGAATTGTTGTATTTTAGGTATTTTTTCTGTTCCATTTATTGATGTAATACTTCCCATACAAAATAAATACTTTCAAGGTGAATACTTTTATACAGTCCGTTTCACTCTTAACTTGATTGAAATGATATCCATTTGTTTTGATTGAACAGTTAATCCAGTGTGTCCTCCGCATCAAAACAAAATTATTATGCTGAAATGACGCGACCGGAAGTGACGACAGTGAGCCGCCTGAACCCGGAACATTGGAAATGGTGTGAATTCTCGTTGTGTTGTTGCGGTGAACCCATGCTGGATTAAGACAGACGTGATCTAGTACCCGGTGTGTGAACTCAGAGAGACTCAGAGAGACTCACAGAGCTGGTCTCGTCCTGCAGACTCACAGAGCTGGTCTCGTCCTGCAGACTCACAGAGCTGGTCTCGTCCTGCAGACTCATAGAGCTGGTTTAGTGCTGCAGACTCATAGAGCTGGTCTCGTCCTGCAGACTCATAGAGCTGGTCTCGTCCTGCAGACTCATAGAGCTGGTCGATGATGATGATGCTGGAGAGGAGCAAGGTGACGATGGTGGCAGATATCTTCTTCAGCCGGAGACACTGTGAGATAGAGGAGATCATCCACTGTCGCTGCTCCAGAGCCTTCGTACAGTGAGCATCTCCTCTCACTTCTTGATGTTTTAACAGTCCATCAGAAACATGACACTGGATTGTTCATGTCTTCTCTTCTCTGTGTTTAGGGATCGGGAGCTGTACCGCTCTGACAACAGATTGCTCTGCCTTGACCTGGCTGACTCTACAGTGGGAGGTATGTTATGTCCACCCTCACACCCTTACTGACCTTGTTCCCGCTAAATCTGTGAGTGCTCAGGGCTGTCCCACAGTCCAATCCTCAAAGTGCATGAGAGATGCCTCGCTGACTTTTTCGAGCCCTTCATGCACCCTGTCCCCTAAGTGGGCATGTCTGCAGACTTGGCATGTGGGAATAGTTCATAGCATATGGTTCACAGGGAAAGCCATAAAAACCTTCAAATATTATTTTTTAAAAGGGAGAGACGGTAAAAAAGCAGGAAGGTGAAATCACACTCTACCGAAAAAGTTTATTTGGAAACTACAGCTAATTCAGAACTCTACTGCAAGTCTATAAACAAAAAACAAGAGACAGAGAGCATATCAGTCCTGTTATATACAAGATAAACCTTTATTTATCCCACAGACAAGAAATACACATATTAAGTAGAAGTTTTTATAAGAGCCAGGGCTGTGAGTGAGTAAAGTCAAAAATGACATTGTGCTGTCCCATTGACAATCTGGAGCCCGTGCAGCCTCGTGCACTCGATCACTTTCCAGGTTAGGTCAATGTAGTTGGTACTCAGGCTAGGGCTGGAAAATATATCAAGTTTTTGAGATATATCGATATATTTTCAAACAAGATATAGGGTAAGACAATATGGTTAATATGGATATAGTTTAAGTTTCATTAAAATAACGTTACAGAAGTGCCAGGTCACCTTTTTCTCATCTCACTGATGATGACTGACTGTCCCTCTTAACCCTGCTCCTCCTCTCTCTCTCTTTTATTGTATTTAAGGAACATTTTTATTTTATAATGTTACTTTAAATTCACTAACAGGTAGTTTATTTTTTAGTTTAATAAAATACATATCAATATATATCGAGTATCGCCATTCAACTAATCAATATCAAGATATGAGTTTTGGTCCATATCGCCCAGCCCTAACTCAGGCTGTTATGACGAGCTGCGTGGGGAGTGACTCCATCTATTTAGTTTTGTAAAGAGTGACCGACACATCACTAGTCAACAGTGACAGGAAACACTAAAACACCTCCTGTACAGAGTCCCTTAATGTGCACAGGAGAATCCCCTTATTGTGAATATGAAAATGTTAATCTAGGTTTAACCTGCTGAATTATTTGAGCATTTTCAAAATGAGTGGTTGTTAAAGTTCTACCTCTTCATTTTAGATGAATGACTTTTCACGCACTATGGTTAGATTATTAGTGCACAGGGTTCAGAGACAACTACTGGGTTTATAATAATGAAGTGAAAGTCATCGTAGTTGGTTGAGAGAGAGACAAAGAGGTAACATAGTGAGAACAATGGCTGTTAAAAGAAGGCTTCATTTAAAATACATTTTTCTCCACTAACAGAAACGGATGATGAGGAGGAGGAAGAGGAGGAGGATGAAGAGGCTCTGTTGATGGCCAGCATGGGTCTGCCTCTGGCCTTTTCCAGCTCCTCCAGGCAGAGGAGAGAGGTTGGTTCAGTGATGTCTCATAAAATAAAGATGCTCATTTAAATGTAGAACATGAATTTAGTAGATATACATTACAAATACAGTGTAACTTAATATTTGAGTAGTGGCTCTGTAAGAAAGAGTGAAGTCAAAGTCCCTCTGGTGTTTGTTGTTCTCAGCTCTGTGTTCACACTGAAGAGATATTATAACATATTGTACTTTGAAGAAATACATTTAAACCGACATGTTTGGGGTTGATCTTCTGAGTGAATGTTTCTGGTTACGTGACAGAACAGAAAGTCTGCTGCATGCTGGGTAGAAACAGCAGCTGAAGAGGAGGAGGAAGCTGAACAAGATCTACAGGTAGACGACACAGGTAAGACGATGAACTCATATTAACTTCCTGTAGAAGTATCTCAGGCAGAGCTGCTCGTAGCGTCTGGCTTTAAAGGATGAATGTACTAAATGTTCCACATCAATAAATCATAAAGTCTGTCCTGTGTAAATGTGTCTCTTAGTCCTGACTGTCTACAATGAGTGAGAAGCTCGAGTCCCGCTGCCTGTGTTGTTGTCAGAGCCGTGTTTACATGGACGGGACGGCCAGCTCCTCCCCTTGTGTATAAAAGCTGTTTTAGTCAAGAACTAGAGAGAAGAAGAACATACTCACTGATTATTTGGATGTTAGTAAGAGTTTTTAGATCACGATCATTCTGTGTCAGTTTACATGAAATGTGAAGCTACGAGCTAACTAAAGAGCGCTAACATTAGCATGCTAACTCAACAATGTGAAGCTACGAGCTAACTAAAGAGCGCTAACATTAGCATGCTAACTCAACAATGCAGGTCGATCAAAGGACAAGTTTGTCCGCTGTTTGCAGTTAATGGTGTTTAATTATTGTGCATTCTAACTAATAACTCCTTCATGTGAAGGTGAGTGGAGGGGGGGTTGGAGGTGTGTCTCTGGAGGAGAGTGGTGGCTTCAGTATGGAGGAGGTGTGGCCAAACAGAAGTTTTTGTTTAATGCTGGGGCTTAAGGGTGACATCTACTGGATCAGAAAGTCACAGTTCTTCCTTAAAGGTTTTATATGTGATTTTTTTGATCCAGTAGATGTCGCCCTTGAGCACCAGCATGAAACCAAAACAACTTGAGCTGCATTGTTGTGTTAGCATGCTAATGCTAGCGATCTTTATTATGCTCGTATCTTCACACTGCATGTAAATTTACCTGAAATGAGCGTGATCTAGAAACACAGTTAAACAGTGAGTACAGTATGTTATTCTTCTTTTCTCTAGTCCCTCAATTAAACAACTTTTATACATGAGGGGAGGAGTCAGCCGGCCGTCCCAACAATGTAAACAAAGTGAAGATAGGACTCTGAAAACTCTGAAAACATCACAGACAGTGGGACTCGGGTGTTACACCCATTGTAGACAGTCATGACTCACAGAGTTATTTTCAGAGGATATACTTGATTTCTATTTAAGTGTGAAAAATCACATAGAAAGACTTTAAGTAGTCGGCACTGCAGCAGCTGTACTTTAACATCTAACTGTAAGAATCATCATTAACATCTTAAAGTACAGAGATGATCATGTGATCATTGAAAACGTGAAAACCTTTTCTGTAGCTCTTAATCTTTAAAGTCACTTTTAGAAATAAGGATCAAATGTTTACCTTGATAAGTGATTACAGTGACCGGGACCAGTGGTTAGTGTGCGCGCCCCATGTACAGAGGCTGTAGTTCTAGAAGCGGGCGGCTCGGGTTCAAATCCTTCCTGTGCCTCCTTTCTTGCTTTGTCATTCCACACTACCTCGCTCCCTCGCTATCCGACCCTAACCACTGTCCTGTCCTGATAGGCGTCTAGAACTTTCCATGCACATGTGCTAGTGACTGAAAGCATGGTCAGGACATTGTTAGATAGTCTCTACATATATTGACTGGCTGGGATGGTTTCCAGGAGTCAGGGTCAGTCCTGAATCCCCGTCTGGGTTTCTGCTGCTGTACATTATCCCTCACTTATTATGTTAAAAGCATTTATTGGCTCCTGTATTCTGACGATTGTTATGAAGCACATGACGTGATGATGTCATTTGACACTGTCTTGTGATCTCTCAGCTGATCAGAAGGAAGAGAGTGACCCACTGGAGGAAGGAACAAGAGGCACCCAAGATGCTGGCTGGGAAGCCTACTGGGGTAAAGTGGACTCCTGTGGTCTTTACAAACCTTAATGATGTAGATCTGTGCTTATTTGTATTTACAGCAGGTAAAGGAGAGCTGAACACGAGCACTCACTGGAGACATGTTGTTGATGTCCACCATACAGAGAGTAAACAGGGTCATATACGGTATCACTGAAAATCAAACCCATTCATTTTGGATGTTTACTCATCGGACATATTCAATCAGACTTGTAAACATATGTCAGACATTGTTGAGAAACATTCAAATAGAACATTTCAAAATCACTGAAATTATTCAATCTGAACATATGTTCAAATAAAATAATTCAAATGAAATTAATTGAAATAAATAAAGTAAAAATATAAAAAGAGTTAAAAGTTACAGTGCAGAGTTAAAGTTTTAAAATCGTATTAAAATTGTTTAATGAAAGGCAGCTGTAAACAGGTGTATCTTCAACCTGGATTTAAAAGAGCTGAGAGTTTCAGCAGACCTGCAGTTTTCTATGAGTTTGTTCCAGATATAAGGAGCATAGACACTGAACGCTGTTATACTAATATAATCATGTATGAGAGATCACTATAATGAATATATCACTTAAGTTACCCTTCTTATGAACAGACTCAAAAAATACAAAACATCTTTAGATGCCATTTTTAAAACTTAAAGGATAAAAACGTGACCTTAACTCTCAGAGAAACATCTGGACTCACTAGAGCGCCCGTGTGTTACATGATACAAGGTGACTGTCTCTAATCAAAAACCTTTTCACCTCTGAAGTAAAGCTTTCACTTTCATTCATTTCCCCGTGTGTGTGTTGAAGCTCAACAGGGTGAAGCTCTGCTCTGGAGCAGCTGGCTGCAGCAGCATCCACAGACGGATCATGTGTCTGCAGAAGATCCAGGGACAGCAGCAGCTCCATGGGATGACCCAGACACGAGGGCTGCGTGGGAGAAACATGCAGCAGAGACGTACTACTCCTACTGGGAGCAGTACTCATACTGGGCCTCACAGGGCTGGAGCACAGAGCTGACCGTCTGTGAAGGTACAGAGACCTGCTCAGAGGAACAGAGGGATGAGAGTGGAGCTGAAGTCCAACAGAGACAAGAGGACGATGAGGATGTTGAGACTTTGAATGATATGCTTGAACAGAGCTGCTCATTAAAAGCAGGGGGGAGCACTGTGACTGACTCCATGAACAAACTCTCTGATGATCCCTCTGATGGCGGGAACGATCGCAAGAGACCTGCTACCTCCTCACAGACGAACACAGCAGAGCAGAAAGGTAATAACTGTGTTTGTTTATCTGTTTACGTGTAAAGACTCACAGTACTGTCTGCAACAACAGTCTGCAGGAAGATGAAACGGCTCCGTGGAACAGTTAGCAATAGCATTATTAGCATTACAACCAAAGGTTGGAGAAAGGAGGTCTGTGCCTAAAACAGCAGAACGAGGGACTGCAGAGAATCAGAATGAGATTTATTGTCCAGGTATGTTTACACACACAAGGAATTTAACTTCAGTGAACTGTGCTCTCTTATGTACAGGTACAACATTAAATATCAACAATAAACATAATAAGAAAAGACTAATATTTACATGACTAAATATGAAACAGTGCAGTGGTGAATAGTGCAAAAGATGCTGAAGTAACATGATAATAAGTAAAATGCAGTTATGTGACAGATGGGTCAATTAAGATGTCAATTACAGTATTTACATAAATAAGTGTGTGTATATTGATCATTTAAATTAAATAATATATATACATATATGTATATTCACAGTGATGGTTGGTTTAGAGTCATTTCACCGCGACAGGTCTAACACTCTGTGACTGTTTAGCGTTCATCAGAGTGACAGCCTGAACTCTTTTAGTAGAGATGCACTGATCTACATTTATTCAGTTTTTATCCGACTCCGATGTATGTGTACCGATACTGATTCAGATATTATTTTGAATCATAACTAATATTATTATAGTTGTTGTTGGTATCACACAGCTGTAGTAAACCCAGAATTGATTTAGCTTATTCTAATATATTTATCTTACATAATAATAATAATAAATTGCATACAAATTAAAATTATTCCAAAGAAATGTATTTGACTTTTGTGCTGGCTTCACATACAAACAGGAAGCAGCAACAGCTGTCAGGATGTCAAATTAAAAGTTTTAAACTGAAGTGTAAGAATTCTACTTTTGATCATATAGAAGGAGCTGTTCCATCTCGTCTGAGCGTCGTCATGGAGACGATTAGTGGACACTTCTCACAGTTCAGTCTGAACGTCTTCAAAGTGAGACTGAAAGTGCTAAACCGTCTTTCTTGATCGGCGCCGTCTGTCCATTATCAGATTTGTAAATGATGTAGATATATCGGGCCCCGATACAGATATCAGATCAGATCTGTCCCGTCTCTACTTTTAAGCGTATTCTTCAAAGTATGTGTTAATCGTGCATTTGGTGCTAAAGTCTCGTGTGCTTTGACTCAGATTCCCAGCAGGTTTCCTCCCGCTCTGACAGACAGACCGGCTCAGGTAATAAACCAACACTAGAAGGAGATGATGACGATGATGATGTTAACAAACCTCCAGGAGGACAAGCTAAAGTCAAACGCAGGTGAGTTTAAATGTGTATTACAAATATCACAAACTCACAAAGAGGTTTAAAGTCTTTACATGTGATTTTTCATACTTAAATAGAAATCAAGTATATCCTCTGAAAATAACTCTGTGAGTCATGACTGTCTACAATGGGTGTAACACCCGAGTCCCACTGTCTGTGATGTTTTCAGAGTTTTCAGAGTCCTATCTTCACTTTGTTTACATCGCCAGGACGGCCGGCTGACTCCTCCCCTCGTGTATAAAAGTTGTTTAATTGAGGGACTAGAGAAAAGAAGAATAACATACTGTACTCACTGCTTAACTGTGTTTCTAGATCACGCTCATTTCAGGTAAATTTACATGCAGTGTGAAGATACGAGCATAATAAAGATCGCTAGCATTAGCATGCTAACACAACAATGCAGCACGAGTTGTTTTGGTTTCATGCTGGTGCTCAAGGGCGACATCTGCTGGATCAAAAAATCAAATATAAAGCCTTTAAACAGCAGACTTCAGAGGGAAAGGCAGATCATGTTCACATCTTTGCATTCTTTTCTCTCCTGCTGCAGTCATGAGCTGGATTTGGAGGAAAGCCCACAGCTGACACCAGAAGAAGCGTGGAGTAGACTGGGACTCAAACACAACTCTAACCCTCTGTAAGTCTGATCCATTACTTTTATTTACTGCCTACTTGATCCTTATGAATAACATACAGCTCAGTGACTCTTACAGAACTTCAAGAGGAACATAAGATTATGCTATTACAAAAAAAAACTTCAGCGCTCTACCCTGATTATTTTAGCACAACTTTATTTCAAGTTTGGACCAAATCATAAAAGACTAAGAGAAAACAATCTCATCTGTGCATCACTGCAGCAAAGCTCATGTGTTTGTTTGTATAGAAGTATATCTGGACGGAGTCATCTGTCCGTCACTCCTTTTAAAGACGTGTATCACTTTTGACAAATGACTTGTTGACACTCAAACATCAAGACTTTGGTCTTTATTATGAACTCAAAGTTGAATCAGCTTTTGAAGGGATCATATTCATCTACTAATATTCCTTTAGCCATGAATTCTTTAACTCCCGTCTTACAAACATTGGTACATTTGTAAACAGGCCAGAGACCATGTGTTACCATAAGATATTCTGAATGTCCAAAGAAAGCTCTTAAAGCCACACATCTTCATCTGACATCATAATGATGCTTACATAAGCCTTCTTATTCAAGTCTGAATATTGTCATATTTACTGGGCTAAAAACCCGAGGTGACAGAGCTCCCAATCTGTGGAACAGTCTACCTGTTAATATAAGAACGGCTCAGTCCATCAACAACTTCAAATCTTTGCTTAAAACTCACCTCTTTGCTCTGGCTTTTAATACAATTTAAGCTTGACATTTTGACATTTTATTCATGCTCCTATTTATTGTGTTTTTATTGTGCTTCATTCTATATGTTATTTTATTTGTTGTTTTTACATTGTGTTTTTTACGCTTGTACAGCACTTTGGTCAGTCAAGGTTGTTTTAAATGTGCTATAGAAATAAAGATTGATTGATTGATTGATATTTACAGTTATAGTAGATACAAAGTGTATATTTAAATAGATTTACTGACAAAGTGGTTACTTATTTAAATGTTTGACTTGTGAGTCTGACACACGGTAGAGACTGACAGTATTTGTATCTTTGTGGTGTGAGGTTTCAGCATTAACCCCGTGTGATTAAGCTTCAGAATAAATGCAGTAATGATTTTGAACAAGTGTTATTTTGTCCCTCTATGGGCACCGTAGCTAAGCAACTGCACTGACCGCAGCGTCTCCCCGTAGTCACAGGGATGGAAAAGAGAATTCTTCAAAACAAACTCCCAGACGCCTCAGCATGGAAAGTAATATCCACCTGGAGACATCAAACGTTTACCTTTTGTTATCGTCCTCTTTAAGAACACACATTCAAAATAAAAGTCTAACAAATAGTCTTTAAAAATGAAAATAATAGAATTTCAAACATGCCATTAAAAAGTGGTTAACTTTTTAAATGATTAATCGTGATGTTAAAAAGTAATGGTCCGTCTTTGTGTCTCAGGTTCGACACGGTGCTCAGATTTAAAGGCGGAGGCGATCAGAAGAGTCAGAGGAAGTGGCTCAACAAGAGATCCGACTGTAGCATCAACAAACACATCCGCTTCTCAGAGACGGGCGGAGCCAACACAGAGCCTAAGATCAGCTCCACCCTCTGCAAGGTACTACAGCACGATGGAACATCTCACTCATCTCTGTTCATTATGAACCTTTGATTCTTAAACTAAACATTTCAAGCACTGCAGATCTTTCCTGAGATCAGGACTGACATAAATGTTTGCCTTCAAAAATATAAAAAACTGGTGAAGCAGTGATGAGTGATTGGAGGCTCATTGGGGGGTAGTGAAGTGAAGGCTGGCCCGTGTGGTCAGATCAAACAGAAGATCCAGTGAAGCTCAAACTGCTGAAGAAGTTAGAAAGGTGTCAGAACACACATCGGGCCTTGACGGGTCAGAGGGGGGACTAGTACAGTTTTAGGCAGGTGGTTATAATGTTTCTCTAGCTTTGACTCTTTTCTCAAACAGCACGATGTTCATTCTCTAACTCATGACACCAGTTGAAGTTAAAACAGGATAGAGGAGGCTTTTCTGATGAGCGGTCTCCAAGGCAACCCAATAAAAGTTTTGTTTTTCAACTTGTACTGGAAGACGCTGTGAAGAGTTTTCTGTTCATGTTTTGCTGACAACATTTAGTTTAAAGAAAGTTTTTCACCACCCAAAGATCTGAATCCTTTCACAAAGACAGAGAATTACAGACGCAGCTTCCTGACCGAGTGTCCATCTCACCTCGCCTGCATGCTAAGTGTAGCCTAGTTAGCATAAGTTAGCTTTACTTACTATTACTTTAACCCAGCAAAAGACAAATCTCCAAACTCTTGGACCAAAAGAACAGTTTCACTGCAAAGTGACATGATCGTTATTTGAATTGATTAAACTGGAGTTCCTCTGACGTTCAGACCGAAGTTGAATCTGTATGAAGTGTAAATTTCATTTCATTTCAAACCTTTATTTATTCTCGAAAAGACACTGAGGTTTCCCTCATTTCCAATGCTGTCGAGATTACAAGCACAATAAAACAAGCAACAACACATCAAACACTCAGAATCTGTGACATAAACCACTGAGATTATTTAAGACAGTTACATGGTTAAATGGTGGTGGAAGTGCAAGTTAAAGGGTCACTTCACCTTTTCTTTACTGTTCTTGATCATTTGATCTAAGAGTAAGAAACACTATATTTTGCTCCATACAGGGAAACAATATTCACTCGTGTAAAAAAGAAGCATGAATTGAAAGTCTTTTAAATGAGGTGCTGCAGCCATGAAATCATATTTTAAATGTAGACTGTGTTTAATAAAATGTGTGTTTAATATATTAAATGTGTTTCTTTAACCAGGTGAAAAGCTTTCTTGGAAAGAACCAGAGAGGAGCACGATGTGAGCAGAGTGAGATGGGAGGAGTGAGCACACAGGAACCCTCACATGTGGGCCAAGTGTTAGAAGAAGAAGAGAAGAGGACGCAGGAGACTGAAGGAAGGATTAAGGAGGCAAGGGAAGGAGAGAGCTCTGATACTCTCACTCAGCCCAGAGCTTCTGTGTGTGCTTCCAGTGGGACTGTGGAGAGTGAAAGGGAGGAGGAGGAGCCTGGAAGACACTTAACATCTCTAGAAACTCCTGAATTCCTCCTGCCCGATGCACCTGAAGGCAGCAGTGGTGAGCATAACATCTATCACAATCAGACATCCGGGTGACATGGGGTGCAGTGTTGTGATGAAGAAGGTGAATGTGTGTGTGTGTGTAGAGTTGAACAGGAAAGATAGAAAGAAGCCAACAAAGAAGAAAAGACAGCGGAGGAGGAAGCAGCAGGTCCCAGCAGAGATGGCAGCTGAACCAGAGCTAGCTAAGTACTGGGCTCAACGCTACAGGCTCTTCTCTCGCTTCGATGAAGGGATCAAGTTGGACCGAGGTCAGTCTGCAAGCCACAAGCACGAGGATAAACTATCATAATCATAATCATGTCACAGTGATAACAGACTGTGTAGGTCATAGTCACAGAACTCCTGGGCGTTTATTTATCTTCACTATCTTCTTTTTAAACATTACTGTACATATATAAACAACACAACTTCAGAAGGTCAACACTTTTTTATTTTTTATATTCAGGTCTAATTATAGATTTTCTATAGGTTCTTGTTTAAATCTCACATATATTTTTATCCCTGCATGGGTTATGTACATTTCTTGTATAAGTCTATTTTTAACAGCACAGTTTAAGTTTGATTCATCTAGGGGTATTCTTTAAATCTTTTTTTCAGGTTAATATATATATATATATATATATATATGTATTGGAGGGGGGGGGCAGTTTTGTGGTTAATTTGTAACAAATGTTTCATGTCATGTGTGTCTTTGTAAACTGCTACTGGATGCTTTGAATTTCCCTCGGGATCAATAAAGTATCTATCTATCTGTCTGTCTGTCTGTCTGTCTGTCTGTCTGTCTGTCTGTCTGTCTGTCTGTCTCTCTATCTATCTATCTATCTATCTATTTCCTCCCCTGCATGGCTAACACATTTCTGTGTGTGTGTGTGTGTTTCAGAGGGCTGGTTCTCGGTGACTCCGGAGAGGATCGCTGAGCACATCGCCCTCAGGGTGGAGCACAGCTTCCCGGACTCCCAGCTGGTCATAGACGCCTTCTGTGGGGTCGGAGGGAACGCCATCCAGTTTGCACTCACTGGAAAGAGAGGTCATTCTTCTTTATGGATCCTCTAGGTCAGCCTTTCCCAAACTTAAGACTGCTGCAGCCCACTTTAAAAAACAAAATGACTCTGGGGCCCGTTATAAAATTAAAGTTATGACTACAGCTATAACTTTCAGTAAGGGTAAATTATTGAACATTACAACATGATATTATGGCAAGAGAGACACCAAAGTTTACTGAACAATATGTCCATGAATAGTCATGACACGCCTTACTAATCACTTAAAGGGTTGACTCATGGTAAATCATCATTATTGTGATATTTCTTTTATTTTTATACTTGGTGGAGGGCTTTTTGTGGCCCACCTGCAGTACCCACACGACCCACCAGGGGGCCGCTGCCCACACTTTGGGAAGCACTGGACTGTAAATCATCTGCTTCTAGGACTCACTGTCTCACTGCCTCTTTTTCTTTCCTCTTCATCTTCTCAGTCCTGGCTGTCGATATCGACCCGGTGAAATTGGACTTGGCGCGGCACAACGCGACGGTTTACAAAGTCGCTCACCAAATCGACTTCCTGCAGGGGGACTTCCTTCAGCTGGCCCCCCACCTCCGAGGCGATGTGGTCTTCCTCTCACCACCGTGGGGAGGGCCGGACTACCTGACTGCTGAGGTGTTTGACATCAAGACCATGATGGAGCCTGATGGATATCCTTTGATGTTAGAGCTGTGATGACTTTAGAGCTGTTAGAAAGAAACCTCTTTTAACTTTCAACTTTCTTTAAATCCCTGTTTGTTTTTCTGCTCCAGTTGATGTTCTATTTTGCAAAAATTTGGGGGGTGATGTTTATATCCTGTGACTGGAGTCAGTGCATAGACTGTCTGCACGCCGCCGCTACAATCTCTGTGCACGTTTTTGAACTGCTGCATGAAGTTTCTGTCCTCCAGTTTGTTCTTCTCCACTCTGTACTTAATTCTGTTGTTCACACTTCACTGAGCATCTACAGTATATAAGGGCACATTTTCTCATCACAGGGTCTCATAAAGGACTCTTTTGTTTCTTCACTTTGTTGTTTTTTTATGTCATGTCTTACTTCAGGAGACCCCCCCCCCCTCCTCTTTACACAAAGAAGGTTGATATCTTCATCTCCTCTCATCAATAATAATAATAATAAATTAGATTCATATAACGCTTTTCTAAATACTCAAAAAGGCTGTGACAGGAAACAACAAAAAAACTAATCAAAAACTAAGAGAACAATACAAAATAGAAGTAGTGTCGAGGGAAGAGGATAAGAGTCAGTGGTTGTAGGCGGTGATGAAGAGGTGAGTTTTTAGGGATTTCTTGTAGGAAGTGAGTGTGGGGGACTCTCTGATGTTTTTAGGGAGAGAGTTCCAGAGGGTGGGAGCGGCAATGGAGAAAGCCCTGTCCCCCCAGGACCGATAGTTTGTCCTGCAGGGGGGGGACAGGAGGTTTGCATCGGCAGACCTGAGAGTGCCGGTGGAGGAGCTGTTGTTTAACAATGTTTACAACTTACAGTTCATGTTTGAAGTAGAATTATTCTGTAAGACTTTCTGGCTTCTTCCTTAACACCAGACACATTTGAGATTTTCCGTCTGGCCAAACTGATCTCAAACAACATTGTGTACTTTCTGCCTCGCAACGCCGACGTAGACCAGGTCAGTGTTTTCATATTTCTATCAAACATGCACAAACAAGACTAACACCTGTTTTAGACCGGTTCAGACGGACTCTCAGGACACCGGGAATATTTCTACAGTGAACATTTTTTTCACATTGAAGTGTCACCACAGTTTTCAACCTGCTCAGGTAGCCCAGGTTCACTTCTTTAAATGTGACCTCATAATCCAGCTGTGTTTCTGAAGACGACTTAGTCTGAAACTCAGAGTTTATTAGACGCAGTTAGTGTTTTCTCTGTTTTACACTCCAGCAGCTTGAGCAGCTGATTGATTACATATCATCTCGTTGCCCGTCTCTCCGCAGATCGCCTCTCTGGCCGGCCCAGGAGGGAAGGTGGAGGTGGAACAGAACCTCCTCAACAACAAACTGAAGACTGTGACTGCATACTTTGGCAGCTTGATCACTTCAGACGCCGAGTAACTCTGAACGCTCAACTTCATGTCAACGAGCTTCAGGCCTGCATCAGACCATGTTTCTTTATTCACTCCTCGACGTTCTGTTATTTAGATTCTGTTAAATATGAATGAATGAATATATTCTTTAAATGATTCTGATGATCACACGTTACAGAGTTACTGCAGGTGGTTTATGTACTGAACCCTCAGACTGGGGCTTTGAGAGTTTTACAATATTTCTATTTTATCAAGTTTTAATTGTTTGTAAGAGCTAATAAATGTTTTTCAGGAAGCTCATTGTCATCATCATTACTGGTTATCAGACTATGTTTGACTTTTAAGTTTCAGTTTAAAGTTACATTAAATCAGAATGAAGTTGGCATTCGATCACATGACTCGTACAGCAGACAAACATAACCTGGCCGGTTGTTTGGGAAGCACTAATTTAGAGTTTCATAGCAAACACAAACTTTCTATTTTAAGGTTGATTCTTTTCTTCATTAAAAAATATTTTTTATCCCCTTTATTCCCAGTCTCCCCAAAAAACAACCCAATTAAAAAAAAAAAAAAACACTTTTGTACATCACATTCAAGTTTTCATCAAAAGTTTGAGCACGCAATTAGCTTTGACAATTGTATGACCTTTAATCAGCGAAGTCTTATGTCATTTATCTAACACGATGCATTACAGGGTTAACCTCGGAATTGATGTTTGCCCCGCCCACCTCTGTGATGTCACACCAATGAGGGCGTGCAATTTTATTCATTGGGTTAATTATTTATTTATTAACAGCTATGGCTCAAACTGTTTTTAATTTTCATCAGGCGAGAAAGTAAACCTTTTTTTAAACTGTCACATTCAGTCTTAGACCCTTCATCCCCCCTTCATTATTTTGAAGACTAAATTATTAAAGGTCACATATGATGCAGAATCCACTTCACCATGTTCCTCTAACTCTAACATGTGTCTCTAGTCCATCTACAAACCCCCCAATGATGAGAAAAGTCCATCCTCTCTGTCTTCTGCCTGCTCCACTTTTCAGAAAATGTGTGCTCAAACAGGCCATTTGGAGATGTTCCCTTCATGACATCACAAAGGGCAGTAGCCCCTCCCCCAGGTGGGTGACACTCCCACAGCTAGGTGTTTGTTCTGCCCTCTGAGTCTGCCTTCTCACTGTAAACAATAGGACATGGAGCGAGAAAGACCGAGCCACCCAAGCCCTTCCAGAGAGGGGGCGTGGTCAGACACAACTAATTTACATATTTAAAGGTACAGACACAGAAACAGCCTGTTCTGAGCAGGGCTGAAATAGAGGGGTTTATAGACATGATCAAATACAGGATCAGAGTGGATTTAGAACAAGAAACTTCACAGACATGTTTTGAGGAGCTCTGACA
The DNA here is from genome assembly GCF_963584025.1 of Labrus mixtus. Taxonomy (NCBI): domain Eukaryota; kingdom Metazoa; phylum Chordata; class Actinopteri; order Labriformes; family Labridae; genus Labrus; species Labrus mixtus. The sequence continues at coordinate 2,826,329 of NC_083619.1, forward strand.
CTTATTGAAGAGGAGAATATGTGACCTTTCAGCAAAAAGTAAGTCTTGTGCCATAAGATATGAACTTGTTAAGGGAGCCTGAGGATCATCAGGCTATAACAACAGTTTCCACTCACAACATAAATGTGCTTTAAACTTTAAACCATTTTTGGTAAGCTTACACCCCATGTTGTTTTCTGTCTAAAATAAGGGTGTGTAAGGGGTTGGAGTCATATTTTACTGATCTTTCCAACAGGAAGCATCACAAGTTTGAAGACTTGAGAAAGCACTAAGAAAGATAAATCACTCATAAAAAGAAGAAACACTTAAGCAAAGTCTTTTTTTTTTTTTTTTACATGTACCATGAAAAAATGTGATGCTACAGTGGCTTAGCGCAAGAAGTCAGCGTGTCATTCCGTGTCAAACAGCATGCTATTACACTGCAGTGCAGTCAAAAGGAATACAAATGCAATACAATCAAATGTCAGGATGTAAGCCAGAGTTCTGAATGTGGATAACAAACATTCGTTAGCAAAACAAAATGGACTTCATTCAAATCAAAGACAGAGACAGAGGTTTTTTAAAGGAGCACATCATAAAAAGTTTGTTCAGCCCGTCTGAAGAGGTAGAGTGAGTGGAGCCTCCGTCCTCCTCAGCATGGCCACACCTGCCACTTTATCCAAAAACACACATTTACCACGCTTCAGAAAAGTCATTAACCAATCACACTCTAGTATCTGCAGCAGGGGAAACTGTACTCAGTGATGATCAGTATGAGGTTCATCTCTATGTCAACACATCCAGCACAGAGACACATGGAAGGGGAAACTGTCTCACCTCTTCTAGCTGTCTCACTCTCAGCCTCTCGTCTCACGCAGGCTAAACTAAATGTTTGTTTTTGTTTCTGTGAAAAGTGGAGAGGGCTGGAGAAGCTGCTCCCTGACAGACGCTTGTTTCAGTATTTTAATTTCTATCACATTTCACACCTTTCAAAATGCAGGTAACAGATCTAAGTGAGTGTAGTTCTATCACCTAATACAACAAAGACCCACAACATGTATGAGGCTTTACTTTTAGCTTGAGGTGTTGTCCATCTCATATCGAGGCGGTCAAGCTGACAACATGTAAAGGGGTCAGAATATAAAACGCTGGAGTTTGTCAGAGGTTCATTTATTGACTTTTGGTTGGAGCTAAAGGCTGACAGTTTCCCCCCTTCAGATGTCCTTTACCTCACCAGTCTCTGTCGTGTCTCACTGTGCACAGATCTCACAACATGAGCTGTCACTTTTTGAACAAACATGTCTGTTTACTTGTGAACTGCCATTGCAAACAAAAGACGAACTCTGCCTCAACATCTGAAAGAAAAAACCAGTGGGCGGAGCTCTGGACAGGAAACAGTTAATTCTCTAGAAGCTGAACTCATCCCAGAACTAAATCGTATGACTGCGTCGTTTAAAAAAAAAGAAAAAGGAGAGACACGTTTCAGAGAAAAATACTTCTTCAGATGTAAAAAGTGGTCGATTTACGAGAAATAAAACGTGTAAATTAAAAAAGTCACAAAAGCGACTCTGAAGAAGAGAATACCACATGATGCTGTAAACCTTCAGCTGATGACCCAATCACATCATACTTTCACTGAGACTGATCGAAAAGGACAAACGAGTGAGCTCAGAGTCATGACATCATCAGAAGCATCCAGACTTTGTAAAGCATAAATGAAGAAGAAATCTGTACACCGATTTAGATGAGGTAACCAATCAAGCGGGACACAAAATATAGAGACTCCACCCCTTATTGCTCAGTCCTGGTAGAAAGTATGATTTGATTGGACCAGCAGCTGCAGGCATCATACACTCAGGTGTGTGTCATCATCAGGCGAGCTTTTCTTCAGGGTAGTATTTGGGGGTTTTATTTCTCGTCTCAAAATTCTGAGTTTTTCTCCATAATGTACGACTCTTTTTTCCCTTTTAAGTACAAACACAACGTTTTATATTTGGCACCAAAAAAAGCACAAATTAAAGAGACAAGTCATAAAGAGGTAAAAAAAAAAAAAAACTCAGCTCTAAAGTCATTCAGCACAACGGAGTATTACGGCCACGTTAAAGAAAAAGACTTCTAAGATTTGGAGGCTTTTGGAGGCTTTTGGAAATGTGCAGACTCAACATCTGTTTAGATTATAAACAGACAGTCATTACGACTTTATTCTAATTAGGGATTTCATCTTTGATCGCACACAACGAGCTGGATCACTCATCTGTTTTTTTCTTTCTGCAACCCTGATACTCCGTCAATGTAACGACAAATTAGAAGCTCATAGAAGCAAAATGAATTCAAGGTGTGACATTTTCATTTTTCTCGTCCTCAGTCCCAAGTCATGGCTACGTCTCCTTTACAGACAAGCATGCCCCCCCTTACACACACACACACACACACTAAATCTCCTGTCTTAAGGCTAAAATGAAGCTTTTTTTAACGCTAATCAAAATAAGGCAAACGACTGAAAATAAGGTTTAAACGTTGAGCTTTGCTACAGGCGTTGAGTGCATGATGTGATGACATCACAGCACGTTAAACACGAAGGCATGGAGATAATCATCCTGAATGGAAACAAAAATAAACCAAAAATAAACTTTTGTGAAAAAATATAATTTACTTAAATATGAATAAATAAATATAATTGTGGAGTGAAATAAATAAAAAATAAAAGCTTATGAACACATTCATCCGAGGCCTTCATGACATCACCAGCTGAGGCCGTCATCCCACTGCTCCTCTTCTGCTCAGGCTCCGCCCTGCAGCACCGCGCCCTGTGCTTTAATAACGCCATGGTGTCCGTAAAACGTAAAAGAATAAACCCCATCCCCACACCCCTGGAGGTTTCACAGGTGGTCTCCTCACTACTACGCCCCTATGCTTAAAAAACTACATACATCCTAACGTCATGAGTCCGTGTTGCCGAGGGAGCTTCAGATAAACCACTCCTTCTTACTCTCGTCGATGGTTTCGGTGAAGGCGGGGTCATTGACAATGATCGCTGCATCGGCACAGTCTGCTGACTCCGCCCCCTTAGCCTCATTTGTGTGGTAGGAGCCTTTATGACGGAACAGGTGGCGGATCACAAACACCATGATGCCGAGGACGATGAAGATCACCATGGAGATGATGCCTGGAAGCAAAATGAAAATGCATCTCAGGACATTTGAAATGTGGTGACAATCCAGATACTGCACCAAGACCTGACCTCTTTAAGTCCACACTCCAGTTTCTAACACAGCCTTACTGATATATATGTGTAGTCTCTAATCAAACATCATAACCAGAAAGAGATTTACCTCCAACTATTGCAGAGTTGCGGTCCACTTCATCACTATTGGCCTTGTCCTCGTTGAAGGGGAAGACGGCTCCAGCTGAGAACAAAAACAAACAGCGTTATAGAAAACTCTGCACATTCAAATAATGACCGTTTCCTCTGAACTGTTTTAATCTCTCTACCAGCTTCTATGTGCCACGGGTCGCTGGCCGAGGCCATGGGGGAGATGGTCAGGGGTGAGGCGCCACAGTTGGATGGCACCAGGATCCCATGGGTGCTGACGGGCGCGGCCATGCCCGAGCGCAGAGCGGCTTTCAGCGGAGCCACGCTGTTCAGCTGAACTCGTGACAGGCAGCCCACGAAGCCGGGCGTGTTGTAGCGCTCGATCAGGATGGGATCTATCTGACCCGTTTCTACAAAAAAGAGAGAACGAGGTTTGAACTGCTCCAACACTACTGAAACGTAGCCAATCATTGAAGACTTCTGGACTTGAGCTTTTACAGATACAGATATTCTTGGAGGCTCAAAACACAAATTCTGCACTGGTTATGCTGGGCTACTGACCCAAAACCCCTCACTGGCTAACTTTCTGCCACCAGTTTGGCTCCGCCCACCAAACACATCATTATGTGACCAGCGTGGTCTGTATTCCATATCAGAAACCATCCTGTCTACGCAGGAGCCACACACATACTTCCACTCATCAGAATACTTACCAAAGACTTTCCCAAGAAATATACTCTTGATCGAGTTGAAGTGCGTATCGGAGGCCTCAGGTAGAGTGTGTGTGGACACTGGGTAGTGGTCCAGCTAGAGAACAAAAGGACAGAGACAGATTCAGCTGATGACTTCATTCTGATTTTACCAGAAACACAGATACTGGTTCACTGCTCAGTAACGAGCTTTGACAGGCCAGGAACTCCATCTCCAACCACCACTGAGTTTTGATGTTTGTTTACAATCAGGACTGAACTTTTAAAAGCCTTCTAAGGCCGTGTTTATGTGTTTATAAGGTTTGTATTGAGTTTTATACCACGAACATCGTATTATCTCGTGCTGTCGCCAGTGAATCTGTTAAATTACCACAGAATTTCCTTTGTCTCCGTACTCCAGCTGTCCAGCTGTGCTCTCCGTGCTGCAGACTGAGAACGCAGCCGGTGGGTGTTGACGGATGAGGATGCACGGACTGGAGCGGACACGCAATGCACACATATCTGGTGGAAGTTTGCCGTTTTTGGGGCAGCAGTAACTAGGGACGTAGGTTACTACTCGTCCTGATTGGTCAGCTCTCAGAAAGGCGCTTGACGTCACCCAGCGCTTTTCTGAAAAGTTGAAATAATTCAATTGAAAAAGGCGTCGGGCGGAGCGCTTTTTAAAAAGGCGTCATACTTTTTCCTTTTTCCATAGGCTTGTATGTCAAAAAGACGCAAGCAGTTGAAAAAAGAAGTCAAGTGTGAACACGGCCTTAGTCCTCAAACTAATCACAGTGATTTACCTAAGACTCTTACAAGCTGTGCATGAAATGTGACATCAGGATGGATCTATTTCACCTTTCAATGCTGCAGATTGGGACACTCGGACATGTGGACTAAAGGAGTAGAGCATGGTACTGCTGATCTTTCCTAACAATGGAAAACTCTCTTATGTATGTATGTAATGTAAACTCTCAAACGTGTATTTCTGTTTGTGGACAGAGCCAGGATATCCGTCTCAACCTGCCTCCCCTCCTCATGTTGATCTGAACTCCTTTTTTACAGACTTCTTGCAGTTGTCACCACACCATGGATTAGTCATAAACATAAACGATGATGAGGTTACAGTTTCTGTCGGGGACATTATTTAATTTTTCCTAAATCCTACAGTGACCCTGGATTCTTCAAAGGTGACAAGCCCTTCAAATAATGTTGCTGTGGCTCAGTGGTAGGAGTCTAATCTCAAGTTTCTGCATATGGACGGGTCCTTGGGTAAAACACTGTATGCTAAATTGCTCCCAAAGGTCATCAGAGTGTGAATGTGATGAGTACTGAGAGGAAGCCTGGGACTTACATGGCTGGCTCAACTTGAATGTAAACTGATAGCCTGCTGTGTTCACCTCTCACAGTATCTGTTTTCCGTTCTCTCTGTGCTACAGAAGCGTCAGGAAGCACTCACCTGTAGTCGGATCTCCCTGAGCTTTCTGGTGATGTTGACTGAGTGTGGCTGTCCGTTAGCCAAGTTGCGATGGTCGACGTCGATGGTGAAAGGTTCTGCTAGCCCTCCGAGGCTGTAGCGGATCTGAAGAGTGCCTGAACACACAAAAAGAAAGACAAATGATGAATCAGTGATTCATTAAATCTAGATTTTAAAAGCCTGATTCAAACAAAGGCCTCTGAAGTCAAAGTACAGAAAGGCCCTGGGGGCGTGTTGCAGCAGCTGTGTATACGTTTTGTCTCCAGTCAGGTGTGTGAAGTCTGCACCAAGCCCCCACGTGTAAACTACTTCAGTAGTGTCATGGTTTGTTTGCACCAGCGGGACATGTGGTTCATCTTAACTCGGAGAGCGTAACGTCCAAACTAACCAAAATGTTGCTGCAGAAATCAGTGAGAAGTATTTTTTCCTATCGCCGTGCCTCTGAACAGACTAAAGGATGAAGATCACAAACAGCGACAGAAATGTTTGTAAAGTATGATGAGTAGTGAAATCTTCAACTGAAACATCAGCTACTTTAACAGCACTCTGTATCTCCACTGATTTGTGAGGACTGTGAGCTGTACTCAAAGTCATCAAACATTTCTGAAGGAGAACACACTGCTCCTCCTCATCCTCCAACTTATCACACCTTTGAAAACCATCACCATGACAACCATGATTCACAGAGGACTACACACCCACTAGGAGGTAGGTGTAAGATTTATGTAGTGTCTTATTCTTTTGTTGGAACGATCTCAGCTGGTGCAACACTTTTAGATGTAACACAGTGCATACATTCTGTCCTTCAGACCAGGCTCTATTTGAGCTCACCATTGTGTCTGAGCACCACAGCCATGTAGTCCTGAGTCCTGGAGCTGATGTAGACCAGGATGCTGGGAGCACTGGAGGTGCTGAAGCTGAACAAAAGCTCCTCGTGGGTCAGGTCGGACTCAACTGGAACACCGACACCCGGCGAGGCCTTCAGCTCCGGCAATGAAGAAGATCCGGCTTCAGGCAGGAAGTCGTAGCGGACCAGGGTTCCTGTTTCAAAGTAACCACCAATATCTAACACACACACACACACACATGGAATGAGGAGCAGAAGAAGAAGAAGACGAAGTTAAGAACACTCGCCTCTGTGTGGAAACATCAAATCTAATCTAATGTAAAGATCTATAACCTGAGCTGATGTTGAGCCTGTACATTATATATATATATTATATATTATACCTGGTACAAAGTACAAATCTGTTACTCCTAACCCCCACAAGAGATCAGAACTACAGTATCAAAGTGATGAGATCTGATCCCACTGTTGGAGGACGTACCCTCAGTGCAGAAGGGTCCATCGTACGCAGTGAGGGAGCAGTCACACGAGTATCCATTGTACTTCTCCACACACTTCCCTCCGTTCCTGCAGTGCGTCCCAAAGCTGCTGCAGTGACCATGGCAGCCTGGGTTCACCCCTGGAGTCACCTTTGCCCTGCCTTCCAGGTCAAAGGTCACACCATTTATCTTCAGGGCCCGCATGCAGCCCAGGAAACCCCTCTGCCCACTGGAGGCCCCTGGTGACCAGACGTGAAGCGAGGAATTAATTCATAGAGAGAAACCGAGCAGTTTCATTCATGTTACACACAACAAACAACAAAGGTGTGTGTGATTGTGTGTGAGTCTTACCAACATATAGGTCACTGTAGAACTCCATCCTTGTGTGTCCCTGAGGGGGGGTGGGTTTCACCTCCCTGTGCTGTCCATCAAGCCGAAGCCCCGCCTCCTTGATGTTCTTCTCCACCTCCACACGATGCCACTGGCCATCATTTAGAGGCACAGGTGAGTGGACACTGAGCTCCACCCGCTCACTGCCGACGTCAAACGAGAAGAAGACCGCTGAGCCTCCTGGAAGCACAAAGACAAAAAGCAAACAGTTTTAAGACTTCAAGATGAGATATCAACAAGCAATGTGGAAAATCAACTATTTACTTCATTCTCATTACTTCATAAAAAAATGATTATCATGATACAATTGTGTTGTGGACCCAGTACCCTGATAAGTACCCTGATAAGTACCCTGATAAGTATCATGATAAGTACCCTGATAAGTACCCTGATAAGTACCCTGATAAGTATCCTGATAAGTACCCTGATAAGTACCCTGATAAGTATCCTGAGAAGTACTCTGATAAGTATCCTGATAAGTACTCTGATAAGTATCCTGATAAGTACTCTGATAAGTATCCTGATGAGTACTCTGATAAGTATCCTGATAAGTACCCTGATAAGTATCCTGATGAGTACTCTGATAAGTATCCTGATAAGTATTCTGATAAGTATCCTGATAAGTATCCTGATAAGTACCCTGATAAGTATCCTGATAAGTACTCTGATAAGTACCCTGATAAGTATCCTGATAAGTACTATGATAAGTACCCTGATAAGTATCCTGATAAATACTCTGGTAAGTACTCTGATATGTACTCTGATAAGTATCCTGATAAGTATCCTGATGAGTACTCTGATAAGTGTCCTGATAAGTACTCTGATAAGTATCCTGATAAGTACCCTGATAAGTATCCTGATAAGTACTCTGAAAAGTATCCTGATAAGTACTCTGATAAGTACCCTGATAAGTACTCTGATAAGTACCCTGATAAGTATCCTGATAAATACTCTGATAAGTACTCTGATAAGTACCCTGATAAGTATCCTGATAAGTACTCTGATAAGTATCCTGATAAGTACTCTGATAAGTACCCTGATAAGTATCCTGATAAGTACTCTGATAAATACTCTGATAAGTACTCTGATAAGTACTCTGATAAGTATCCTGATAAGTACTCAGATAAATACTCTGATAAGTACTCTGATAAGTATCCTGATAAGTACTCTGATAAGTACTCTGATAAGTATCCTGATAAGTACTCTGATAAGTACTCTGATAAGTACCCTGATAAGTATCCTGATAAGTACCCTGATAAGTACCCTGATACATATTGTTATTTGAGTGTATCGTTACATCTCTATTGTGCAGCGTACACACACACACACACACCTCTGAGTTCAATGTGAAGGAAGTTGGTGGTTCCCAGGTTCTCCAGGAAGACTCCGTGTGTGGAGGACGTCTTAAAGTAGAAGGAGATGTCGGTGCTGGTTTCTCCTCTGAAGGAAGGGAAGTGCAGGTAGGAGGCTGGACTGCTGAAGGACGCTGCGTTCCAGTAGCTCCCTAAAGAAAACAACAGTAGGACATGGATAAAATGAGATGTTGAAATGTCTCATGGTCTGTGCTGAAAGAATGTTAAATGACATGTGTGACACTAACGATCGCCGTGACATCTCAGTGGTCCTATCGTCAGTTTGGCTTCAGATCCAGCTCTGCTCGTGTCCCCGACAACAACCTGACTGACGGGCAGATGGTCTTTGTAGACCAGCAGGCCTGCATCTTCCCTCCTGCACACACACACACACAGTAAACACATAGTAAAAAAGAAAGAGAACAGCATCTTGTATTTTTGTATTTTTCTCTTTCTGAGCTGAGGAGGGATCCACTCACCAGGAGCGCTGGTCAGCATCACAGTTGCAGAAGTATTTGGGGTCAGTACAGTTGTGTTCAATACCACAGGAACACTTCTGTATGCCTGGTCCTGAACCCCCCCAGTAAAAGTGCCTCTCATTGGCTCTTCCAACCCACCAGGTAAACGGGACACCTTCTGCAGGTGGAACAAACACAGAGGAGTCAGTTCATTAGAACAATTCAAATGTTTGATTATATCCTCAGATTACTGGTCATTACTGATGATCCTCCGCATCATTACTGGCTTTGAAGAGTTGATCTCATAAAATAATCTTTACTTTAATAAACCATTAAAAAAGCATTTCGTATGTGTTTAATGCCCTTGAGAACAAAGCCACAGCTTCATAAACAGTCCTGGAAAATAAAAAAACTTTTCAGAATATCTAAGCTGTGCAGGCATACATCACACATTATTTAGATACAATCAGTGTTACTAGAAAAACATGATATTAAAATGAGTTTAATTCCATTTTTAAGGTCAAGGTTGGACCCTCCAGGCCTTTGAGCTTTGATCAGAGTCTCCAAAGCAGAGACCAGTGTTAGTCCTGACAGGACCTCTGATGCTTCCCAGCTAGCAGAGAAGATTCCCACAACATTGGCTAACTCTCCATACAAGTTCTGACAATGTTTTAAAGAAAACATGAAATGTTCAAAGAACATTTTGAGGATGTTTATCATTTCAAATAATGTTCCTGTAATGTGAACTCAAAGGAAGAACGTTTTCAAAGCTAGAGGAGGATGTTTTGGAGATGTTCTTCAGCTGACAGATTATAAAATGTTCCTAAAATGTTTCATGATAACAAAGGAAGAACATTTTGAAAAAGGTTCTGATTATACAACGTGTTTTATGAAACATGAAGACATTATGAGATCATTCTCTGTAATAATCCACGTCTTTAGAACAAAACACACACACAAAACACACACACACACACACATAGACACAGACACACAGACACACACACACACACAGACACACAGACACACACACAGACACACAGACACACACACACACACACATACACACAGACACACAGACACACACACACACACACACACATACACACAGACACACAGACACACAGACACACACACAGACACACAGACACACACACACACACACACACACACACACACACACACACACACACACACACACACACACATGAATCCCCCTTAAAGCCTTCCATCTTAAAGAATTCTTGTGTCAGTGACAGATGAAGCTGCGATGTGTCTCCTAAAGAGAGTTTTGGATTTTTTACCTGGAGTGTTGAGCAGACGAGACATTCGACAGGTGTAAGCTACAAACTGCTCACAGTATCCTGCACTGCTGGTGACTGATGAAACCTGGTCACACACAAAGAGGAGACAGAACCGTCTTTACACTTCTAGAGACTAGAGACTTTTAACATACTGACACTCTGATCATTTCTGACTGCATCTCTTGTACTTCTGTTCTTTTTTCATTCGATTCTACGGAGCCCCTGAAGTCCCAAAAAGTAAAAGATATAATCATGCACATGTTCCCAAAGATATTATGTTGTGCACACAAGTTTATATAGTCGTCTTGTTATTGGGCCTTCAGGGGCTCCGTATGTTAATAATAATAAAAAATATATCTATCAGCTTTACAGTAATTTACTCCCAAACATGTAACTGTATACTTTACTCTTGACATCAGACTTTGTCCTTTTACTCATTTTGACAGCTAAACTAAACCCTCCAGAGCTGCACTATGTTTACTCTGTTTTCAGCAGGAGGTTTAGAGAAGTGTGTGTAGTTGTTGTGTACCTGTTCATCTGTCACATTGTAAGTGATCTGCAGAGCCGCCTTCCCGTCCTCCTCTGCTCTGCTCACTGATGTCTGAGGGGACAGGTTGTTCTTCAGTGTGGTCCAAACCTTCTCCTCTGTGAGGACAGACACAACGCTCCATCAAAGTCAGCAAACGTTCATTTCACTTAGAAAGAACAGGACGCATAAAGCTAACTAAGCACAAACACTTTACACAGTACTTAAGTAGAGTTCTCTTTACTTTAATCCAAAATATTTACACACAGATATCTTCTTACTCCTGATACTTTTCAATCACACATTTTACTTTAGCTTGCATTTGAAGAGAATTGGAGATTATTTTGCGTTATTGCTTCCGAGCATCAACAGAAAATTCAGACGGAATGGATCAATAGAAAAGATGATCATCATATCACAGGCAACAGACCTAACATATAGAAAAAGAAAAGGCGTATTAGGACGTATCCAGACATGACAGAGGAGAGTGAAACCCATGCACAGAGAAGAGACGTCCAGTGAGACACTTTGGATGAAACATTGTTAACATGGTGAACATTTAACACAGTAACAGCTCACCTGTCATGTCACAACTGACTCTGAAGGGGGCGATAGATCCACTGCCGTCTGGGTCTATCCAGTAGCTCCCCGAGCTCTTCCCCTGGTGCTTGTACTCCTCACAGGACTGCTGATACAAAGCTACAGAGGAGACAGGACTGTGAGCTCCTGTGTGTGTGTGTGTGTGTGTGTGTGTGTGTGTGTGTGTGTGTGTGTGTGTGTGTGTGTGTGTGTGTGTGTGTGTGTGTACTTACAGTTGTGACAGGTAGCTCCGGTGTAGCCGGTGCCGCTACAATTGCAGCTAAATGCGTCCCACGTCTGTGTACAGCGTCCGCCATGCTCGCAATGGTTAGGAACACACCTGACATGAGAAGTTAGATTTCAACAATGTTCTTTCTGTTAGATCTGCATGAGGAGTCGTTAGAGGGCTCAACAGTTTGGTTCTGGAAGTAAAGATCTCATTCATTATTAGCCATGATGTCATGACCATCACAGGTAGACTGACCACGAGCTACCTGAGTGTGAAACTGTAGGAGACACAAGTTTGTATGATATCAACCTCGCTCTAATAAAAACATGGTTTATCACAATATCGAATGTATATGCCCCTCTGAAGTATGGGAACAGATAGTTTTGCTAACAGGCTAGCTAGTTTGTTACCTAACATGAAATGTGCTAATAACCTTGTTATCCAGCGGTGAATGTAGTTCATATCTAAGATATAAAAACACTTGCATTAACTTGTATAAACACAATAAAACGACTGTCACTGGAGTTACATTTAAGAAGAAGCGATCTCATTCTCAATGGATTGTGGTACGTGTAGTTCCTTCACTTTGGACAAAAATGATGTACACAGTCTTGTACCTTAGTTTTTTTCTACAAGACCAAGCTGTTTCTCAATTGTTCAAGGCCGTTTTGGAGCCAGCTTAAACGTTTTACAGTCATAAGTGTTGGGGTAGCTGGTTGTCTCGGTAACAGGCGTCAATCTCTTGATTTAAAGTCTTGATAAAATTTTGTGAATTTGAATGGGGAAATGTACTTCTGGAACCAGAGCCGCTGAAAACGTGGGCAGTCACTGTTGAGCTCTGCAGATTTTAGACTGTCTTTTAGCACATGCTGCATACCTGTCTATGATGGCACACATATCCAGGCTGACATTTTCAAAGGTTCCGATGAGACCCTGCTCCACGGCCCTGAGGTCAGAAAGATGGTCGTCTACGTGAATCATCTGCATACAGCCCTGGAAGGAGCGCTGCAGCGTTCTGGTGTTGGCGGGCAGGAAGTAGCCTGGAGAAAAGCAGACGAGGTCCAAGTCAGAACAAACACTGGAAAATACTGACATGATGAATCTGTGCATCCAAAGCGTTCAAATGAAATGAAGCAGTTTCTTCAGCTTCAGAAAATGTTATGGTCAAACGTGACCGTCACCACTTTCTGGACTTTAATAAGGGAATATAATTTCTCACTGCTGCTCAGGACGAACTCCCTTTGCTCAGCAGATCACCAGAAGACTCTGTGACAAAACTTCAATACCCCATCATCTGTGTATAATAATATCTGTTTGAATTTGTTTCTCCAGTTTTAAAATCACTGTGATCATTCCACTAAATATCTATTTGGTATCCATCAGTGATGATTTCTTTAGCGACTGTTCCTCAAAATACAGTTGACATGACCACAGTGTCTTAAAGGAAGAACGTGGGACTTTCTGATCCAGTAGAACCAGCATGAAACCAAAACAAACAACAAACTGAAGCCTCCTCCAGAGACACACCTCCAACCCCTCTCCAATCACATTCACATGAAGGACTTATCGATTAGAAAGCACCAGAATTAAACACCATTAACTGCAAACAGCAGACAAACTTGTCGTCAGCTCGAGCTGCGGTCACCTGTGTCCTGCACTGTTGAGTTAGCGTGCTAATGTTAGCGCTCTTTAGTTAGCTCGTAGCTTCACATTTCATGTAAACTGACACAGAATGAGCGTGATCTAAAAACTCTTACTAACATCCAGATAATCAGTGAGTATGTTCTTCTTCTCTCTAGTTCTTGACTAAAACAGCTTTTATA